>NC_087208.1:60791672-60841672 GCF_015104395.2 Macrobrachium nipponense | reverse complement strand
TACATCCCATAGCATAGCCACCCCTTCATACCATATTCCCTTCCCTTCCTTACCTCCTGTTGATAACAATGTGTGTTTTGTCAGTTGTTAGCGACGACCAACAACGAATGCTCTGAAGGCCGTCTTCATGTTTTCCTTGTTGTGACTTCCATACTTATTAGCGCCTGCTCTCTCTCTCTCTCACACACACACACATTCAACATTTTCTTCAATTTCATTTCATATTTTTCTTCCCGTTTCCTGAATTTCTATTGCACATTGGACTTTCATAATAGAATCTTGTACCCTGTAATATTCATATTACTGAAGCACCCTTTTCTTCATTTCCTTCCTTTCCTGTCTCTATTCTTCAAGTTATCTCGGCTTTCCTTCTCTTTTTCTGCTTATTCTTTGTACAATTCCCTTTGTTTCCTTCTTTTTATAACCTGAGTTAAATATTGCGAATAAATGCGTACTCACTTATCTTGCTAACCAGTGATTTACTCGTCCCCTCAGCATTATTATTATTGTTGTTGTTTTGTTGTTGTTGTTGTTGGTGATGCAGTGATTATTGTTGGCCTCCAGGAAATCCACACCAAGTTCGCTTTTGGAATAACAGTTTGCAGATGAGGGTGTCGTTAATATTATTAACATGATTACTTGCTCATTGGACGAGTGGGTTGCATACTCGCCTACCAGTCTGGTAGCCCGAGTTCCCTCCCAATGTGTAACCAGAGGAATTTATTTCTGGTAATTAGAAACTCATTTCTTGATAAAATATGGCTCAGATCCCACAATAAGCTGTAGGTCCCGTTGCTAAGTAACCAATTGGTTCCTAGCCACGTAAAAAAAAATCTAACCTAATCCTTCGGGCCAGCCCTAGGGAGAGCTGTTAATCTGCTCAGTAGTCTGGTTAAAGTAAGATATACTTAAGATAAGTAAACTGCTGTGGGTCGCATCTGAGCTTGGGAGCAGAAGCAGGACTGCCTCGTCGAGGTAATCCGGAATCTTCTGAGTGAAATGAAACCATGCAATCAAATCACTTTTGAGTCTTGTGGGGGGGTGTTGCCAATTCACCAACACTAGTGGGTCGGAATATGAGATACACATTATACTTCTAGAGACAAAACATTGGATACCTTTGGGCGTATGCATTGCTCCCAGATGCTGGAAGACACAACATTCGTGTCTTCAGACAAATACGAAATTTAGCTGTATGGAAGACTCAACGTTTTGTACAAGTTTCTCTCTCTCTCTCTCTCTGTCTCTCTCTGTCTCTCTCTCTCGTGTGATGTTTTCACAGCAGACATTTGTTAGCGACAATTTGTTCATTTAAGACAATCATGGTAACATTAGAGCTAATTAAAACCCTTCTCTTTAATCCAGTGTTATTTTAATTTTTTAATTATAGTCAAAACGTAGGCTGGAAGTTATTATGCTGGCTTTTGTTTATATACACATACACGATATATATATATATATATATATATATATATATATATATATATATATATATACTTTAAATACCGTATCATATTTTACTGTAAAGAATTTCTGCGCTATATTTATATATATATATATATATATATATATATATATATATATATCATATAATTTGCATCCTATTCTGTATGTAAATATTATTGCTTTGTAACAGCGAATTAGGGCATAATTTGTCAATTTGCGCGTCGCACGTGTTAAATTCTGGGAAATAAAAAGCCATTTCAGTTCATTACGGCATATGTCATGCAAAATGATCTTGTTAAGTTGTATTTATTTCAATGCGGTCACTTATACGTGTCGTTACTGTAACCAGCTTTTGCACTTACTATTACATCTTCCTACATTTTTTTTTCCTGTATAATCATAGCTGAGGAAGTGGGTGGTGATGGAGAGAGAGAGAGAGAGAGAGAGAGAGAGAGAGAGAGAGAGAGAGAGAGAGAGGAGAGAGATTTCTGCCCCACATTGGGATCGGAACCCCGCTCTCTCAAATGAAATGCCAGGGCGCAAGCAGTGCACCCACAAGTCAGTCAGCCTCTCATTTGAGAGACTTAGTTCGATTTCGTCGAGTGGCAGAAATTTATTTCTGTGAAAATAGTCTTCATTTGTTCATTTCATAAATATACATATATGGTGTGTGTGTGTGTGTGTAATATATATATATATATATATATATATATATATATATATATATATATATATATTAATATATATATATAAGGAAGAGGTCCATTGAGACGAAACTGTTGTGCATTTTCTGAGTTAAACCATTTTCATTTTCTTATATGGAATACAACTGAAATATATATGAAGAGAGAGAGAGAGAGAGAGAGAGAGAGAGAGAGAGAGAGAGAGAGAGAGAGAGAGAGAGAGAGAGAAATGCATGTATATAAGAATGGTATGATTTTAAGTATGAATGACTATAAGTGTAAATACGTGTGTAACACTTAGACTTGTTTGCCCCGCAGGTGATCTGTTTATATTGAATGGTACCATGATTCTCGTTTGCAGCTCCTTCATGCGTATCGTAGCCATTGTTTCGATGTTAGCTGTGTAATGAAGGCATTTTACGATGTTTCATTGGCCACCAGGATGTGGCTATATATAGCTGTTCTTGCGTCGTCTGCTTGAGATAGTCTTGACAGAGAGAGAGAGAAGAGTTTGATAGAAATATTTGAAGATAGATAGATAGAGAGAGAGAGAGAGAGAGAGAGAGAGTTTAATGGAAATATTTGGAAGTAGAGAGAGAGTGAGTTTAATGGAAATATTTAGAGGTACAGAAAGTGAGAGAGTTTAATGCAAATACTTGGAATACTGAGAGAGAGTTGGATGAAAATGTATGGGACTGCAGAAATAAGGAGAGAGAAAGAGGTTGATGGAAATATTTGGAAATGCATGAAGAGAGAGAGAGAGAGAGAGAGAGAGAGAGAGAGAGAGAGAGATGTGGGGGGGAGGAGTTTGACGAAGTCACTTGCAAATATAGAGAATGAAAAAATTCCGTTGTGGTTCATAGAAATACACGGAGGGAATTGGATTAGCAACAGGAAATAATACGCGCAAAATTAAATATGATGGAATAAACGAAGAATATCCTGTACACCAACCTAAGTAA
The DNA here is from genome assembly GCF_015104395.2 of Macrobrachium nipponense. Classification (NCBI taxonomy): domain Eukaryota; kingdom Metazoa; phylum Arthropoda; class Malacostraca; order Decapoda; family Palaemonidae; genus Macrobrachium; species Macrobrachium nipponense. The sequence continues at coordinate 60,838,581 of NC_087208.1, read as the reverse complement.
ATGCTATGAATTAAAAAAAAAGTGGCATAATTTGGGTTCCCTTATGACCCTCTTTCTATTTGATTAGCGAGTTGGAGATGACACGTTGGTGTTAAGACTTCATGCGCCTTGATTGTGTACTCCGTTGTATCTGTTGTTCGTGCTGGTTTTGTTCGTTGGTTGCAAGTGTATTCTTCAGTTTTTGGGGGTCGTATTTTTCTTTCTCTTCATTGTTGTGTACACTTTTATACTGTATCTGTTATATTTTGCAAGCAACGGCTGATATTGGTGTGAAATTTTAAAGTGTAAAGCGTGATTTCTATGGTATATTGCGCACTATGGTCCGTCTGCTTATTCCCAAAGTGTACCCGAGTACTGAGACCTTCCCTGGGAAAAGATGGACGCCATATTTTAAAAACTAACCATAGAATCTTCTTGAAAATAATCTTTTTATGTTTCCCACATCAAAAATACTAGTTAACTCAACCCAACCCAACCTAACCCAACTTAGGTGTATGGTAAAAAAAAAAAGGGGGGGGGGCGGTTGATGCAATACTATAGTGGATTCACATCAACCGTGCATTTGATGTCTAGGCCAGTCCCTTACGACACTCCTGATTGGCTGTTGATAAGCCAATCACAGGGCTGGAAACTCTCAGTCTCTCTCGAGAGTTCACATAAGCAGGATGTATGTTCCACCTCTCCTGAATGATGCTTTTGAATGACGTATCCTTCAGGAGAGGTGGAACATAGATCCTACCCATGTAAACTATCGAGAGAGACTGAGAGTTTCCAGCCTAGTGATTGGCTTATCAACAGCCAATCAGGAGCGTCGTAAGAGACTGACCTAGACATCAAATGCACGGTTGATGTGAATCTACTATAGTATACATCTTGGAAATTAGCGGTCGGCTAAAGTTCTGTGCTCGTTATTCAGCGTCAGTTTCCCCAATCAGAATTTAACCTTTAACTGTTGGAATTTATCTTAAAATCTCACCATGATATATTCTCGTATTGAGAGATTTGTGTATAATTGCACGTAAAATTCTTTAATCTATTAGCAAGAATGTCATTAAGTAAAGAATTGACTCGTTTTTGGTTTACAGACTGAACAGTTTCCGAGATTTTAACATCGCTAACCCAAAGAGAATTTGTAATTCTATTAATTCTCTCATGAATAACCTCTTTGATGCCATTATTTCCGAAATTAGAGGAGTTGCACATCTTTCCTCATATTGGTTAGTCACGTATATTATGAAGTAATCCAAAAATTGAGAAGACGTCATCAAATTAATCTAGTTTTTCGTAAACAAGATTTTTCCATAACGTTATAAACCAAATGAAGAATATTTTTTATTATTTATTTATCATTGTTGCAAGTATACCTTTGGGCATGCAGTAGGTTTTAATGAATCCCTTGCAGACTTGTTGAAGGCTAGTGATGATCTTATAAGAACGACTCTTGGTCTACTTCATCTTCTGACAAGATACAAGTTGTTAATTTTCAGGCTTTATTTGATCTGTAAACGATGAGTCACAGTGGAAGGACTACTGTAATGAGAAACTCTTGATATAGAGACAATTGTTGGTCTTTTTTTCTTTATATTACATTGCTGTTGCTGTTGCTGTTGTTGTTTTGATGTCTCTCTTGTAAGGAGTGAACAGCGGGTTGCAGAGTTGCAGAGCAATGTGTAAATTACTGAACACGTAATTTTGTGGAAGAACATCTTGTAATCATAGTTTTTTTTTTCTTTACTGTTCAGTTGACATCTACGCTTATAGATTTGGCTATGAAGTGAGGCTGAAATGAAAGCACACTTTGGCCCAACAGGAACTATGAAAAAAATACCAAGAAACTGTGCGTGGGGCTCGCATGAAACCCAAAACCTCATTGTTAAGTAACACCTACAATCCCCACTTACTCCAACTATGTCAGATGATGATAGACTTCGCTGATTGTGTAATGATGTAATTGAACGCACATTTGTAGTTTATTATAATAAGGACAACTAGTGGGAGAGAGAGAGAGAGAGAGAGAGAGAGAGAGAGAGAGAGAGAGAGAGAGTCCTGTTTTCTGGGATGGGTGAATGTCCCTTCAAATAAAATTTGGTCATTGTGACCCCTTTTGCGTTTTCGAACTTAAGAAGATCCGTTTGGTTATGATGCCAGGTCCTTTCTTCACTTTTTTGTAGGATGTTGTTGTTGTTTATTTATGGCTCCTGTCTTTCATTTCGTCTTTGTGATTTCGTTTTGCTTTTTTGGTCTTTTGGCCAGTTTGTTGTTTTGGCCGCCGTGGTCTCTTTTTGGTCTTTAGATAAATTCCAACTTTTAGCCGTTTCGAACTTTCTGGTCTTTTATCATTTCCGTATGATGTGTTTAGTTTCCATTTACTGTTCTTCTACTTCTTTCATTTTTGTATTGAATGGGGTTGTTTATTTACATCTGATATTTGGTTTTCGAAGATATTTTGATACTTTTTCAGTTATACCTACTTTATGTAGGTATAACTGAATTGAGTAAGATGTGATTTTTTTCTCTCTCTATTTGATCTCAATTTCTGACGTTTTCATGCGCAGTTTTGTTTTCATCTTTTTTGTCACACTGTTTTGCATTTTATGAAGATCCACAAATTAATTTGAGCTTTTTACCCTGTTGTATATGTCTAACGAAAATTGTAAGCAAATTCTTTGTAGATATGTAATGTTTCTCATTTATGAATTAATGTAAAGCATCTTTTTAGTCAATGTGCAAACGCGTACATGTTTCACTTGTACTAGTACATGTATGTAATAAGTTTATATATATTTATACATATATATGTCAAGTGATATCTTTCGTAAATGTAACTACTCCTCTTTTGCATACATGGGCGTATAACATAATTACATAAACACGTAGAATACTTATTGTGTGTGCTAGCATATCTGTTTGTTGCTATCTCTAGAACAAACAATATGTAGCCTTGGTACCTAGTTGAAGCTGTGAACTTCCAATTAGTATATCCTCCACATTGTTATTTTCTCAGCTGCCTTTTAACCCTTTTATTTAATATGTATCCTCTCAGGCTGTTGAGACTTGACATGATAATTCTCAGAAACGTCTTATCGGTTGATTGATTGGTCTGTGGGCTTCCATCGCAATAACAGGTATTCTGTGCCTCTGGTTATAGCTTATACAGACACCTCCTAAGACTGGAACGAATGGACATTAAATATCTGTATCATATGGATTGGATACAGTACTGTTAAGTATGGTTTCTTAAAGGCTTTGTATTAGTGGCCATTTAGGTACGTAAGTAAATTGTGTAGATAATTAAGTAAATCGTATACATGATTAGAGGGCATTCAGTCTCAGCTGTGGTATCATGAGACTGTATTGGTAGCCCAGATAACGAAGTGGGATTGTACATTTTGCTGTGGTTTCTCAAGAATGTTCGTGAATATGGAACATTTTGCTATTGCATAAGTGGGAATTAGTCATTTAGCTGTGGTTTCCTGAGAATATTAGGGAATGTTGAGCATTTTTCTGTTGCATAAGTGGGAATTAATCATTTAGTTGTGGTTTCCTAAAAAAAAAATATCGTGAATATGGAACATTTTGCTGTTGCATAAGTGGGAATTAGTCATTTAGCTGTAGTTTCCTGAGAACGTTAGTGAATATGGAGCATTTAGCTGTAACATGCGTGGAAATTCGACACTTAGCCGTCTGTGGCTTCCCGTAAATAAGAGATTCTTAAGAAATGGGTATTTTTTTATTTAGCAGTGGAGCAGCAAATGACTTCTTAACGATGCATCTGGTAGTTGCTCTCTAGGTTGTTCCTCTTTTCAATTTTGCATGAAGATTATAAGTAGGCAATTGGGCATTTAGTAGTGATATGAAAGACGGCCAGAGGGCATCGAACGTTCTTGTACATCTCATAAAATCTTATCAAGCACTCAAGAAATGACCATTAACCGTAACATCACCAAAGACTTTTATAAAGCTGGCATTGGGCACTCAGCAGTGGTATCATGAAAGTCAATGAGTGGGCATTGGGCATGTAACCGCAACATCACAAAAGATTGCAAGTGAGCAATTGGGTATTTACCCGTGGAATCCCATGGGGCCATCCGCAGCAGCCCCATAAATGGAGCTCGTGTCCGAATTCATACGTCGTATTGAGCAAATTGAAGGCAGCGGTCAGCCAGCCTTTCACTTTGTGGCGCTCTTTAGATCCGCTTCGGGATGAGAGAGAGAGAGAGAGAGAGAGAGAGAGAGAGACGAGAAGAGAGAGAGAGAGAAATGAGAAATGAGTGCGTGGGAGGTATGACACTCATGCAAGATCATAGATACTAAGAGAGAGAGAGAAATGAGTGTTGTGTGGGAGGTATGACTTTCATGCAAGATCATAGAATAATAAGAGAGAGAGAGAGAGAGAGAAATGAGTTTGTGTGGGAGGTATGACTTTCATACAAGATCTTAGAATAATAATGATAAGAGAGAGAGAGAGAGAGAGAGATAGAGAGAAATGAGTGCGTGTGGGAGGTATGACTTTCATACAAGATCATAGAATAACAATGATAAGAGAGAGAGAGAGAGAGAGAGAGAGAGAGAGAGAGAGAGAGAGAGAACCTGTGACTGAATGAGAGGGACAAAAGGCCTTTTAAGAGATTTTTGAATACTTGTCCCTCTTCATTTGCTATCAGTTTTTAGCAATCAGGGTTTCCTTCTCCTCTCTCTCTCTCTCTCTCTCTCTCTCTCTCTCTCTCTCTCCGTCCGTCCCGTACCCCATTTGCGTCGCCAGATTATTCCCATCTCTCCTCCTCCTCTCTTATAGTATTCAATGACGTCATCCACAGGTGGCGCCTTTTAGCTTCAGCGAAAAGCCTTCGGTTGTCTCTCTCTCTCTCTCTCTCTCTCTCTCTCTCTCTCTCTCTCTCTCTCTCTCTCTCTCTCTCTCTCTCTGGTGTACATCAGATAAATGAATGACTGAAGAGAGCGAACATTGGGGTCAAGTATCTTACTGTCTTCTAATTGGTCATGGCCTCTCGTTCTATCTTGCTAAAGAATTATATTGTTTTCTTTTGCGTTTTTTTTTTTTTTTTTTTTGTCTGCAAGCTTTTCGGGATAGGTTTCTGTGTAGTAGCCTACCAAGTTGTTTTATACAGAGAAAGTTAAGCTGCGTAAAATACGCTTTTATACAAGGAAAATTTGGTTGCGTAAAATACGTTGTTATACAGAAAAAATTTAGCTGCGTAAAATACGCTTTTATACAAGGAAAATTTAGTTGCGTAAAATACGCTTTTATACAAGGAAAGTTTAGCTGCGTAAAATACGCTCCTAGCAAATTGATTGTAGTGCAGTAATTAATATATATATATATATATATACTATATATATATATATCTTATATATATATAATATATATATATACACACACACACACACACACACACACCTACTTAGCAAACTGGGCAATCCTTATGGGGGTATCGTAGCGTCATCCTGGTATCAAAACTAAAGAAACGGAAGGTTACCACTTCCTAGTCCCTCCCCCTCACCTCTCTAGCCTTCCGGTTCACGGAAATTATTTTGAGAAGATGAGCTTGCTACCTTGTGTCATTTACCCTGGTTGCTGGTCGACTGTGGAGTCGACCAACAGCACCAGGTAGCTACTAATTTCTTGCTTATGTCAGCAGAATCGTCCCTTCCCCTGTTGGGAATCGAGCTTGTGCGTCATAACTACACGACTAAAAGTACCCTGAAAGCAGAGAGAGAGAGAGAGCGAGAGAGAGAGAGAGAGAGAGAGAGAGAGAGAGATTTAAACGAACGCGAGCAGGTCACACGTGATAACGGGCCAACTGACGGTGATGATGATGATAGGCGGACTGTGTGATTACGTCTAGACGACATCACACTATATTTTAAGCCATAACGTTATCGAAGATCCGCTCGCTCGTTTTGTAAAAGGATTCTCTCTCTCTCTCTCTCTCTCTCTCTCTCTCTCTCTCTCTCTCTCTCTCTCTCTCTCAGTCACACTGAATGAGTCGTCATTGATAAATATATCGTTATGGACGGATAAAAGAGAAACTCAAGATTTTGATACGGAATTGGAGATGATTTGAGAGATTTCAAATCTTTTGACGTCATCTGTGCAGTTCTTTCTTGATTTCATTTTTTTTTTTTTTTAACAATTTTAACTGCAAATTATAGGATTATTCTGTCCTTTTCTAGTCCAGGCCTGAGGATAACTTCATAAAAAGAAAACAGTACAGAAATAGGTGGAGGCTTCGGCAGGATCAGTGAAAATTCCAAAGCTACTGGAATATCCTCCCCAGGGGTTCATGAGAAACAGTCGGCCATTTGCTTGACCCAAGAAATTGACTCAGGGTGTCCCTTATTTATTTTTTTTTCTTTTTTACGGCTACAGCTGCATAGACTAGCGTGCATGCAATGAATAGCGGTTGACGCAACAACAAACTGTTGGGGGAGGGGCCGGGGGTGAGGGAGGGGGGAGTTACTACCCTCGCTGTAATCAGAGATCGTTTCTTTTTCAGCCTCTCTTTTTATCATTTATTTACTTTCCGATGATGAGAAGTGGTTGCATCAGCTGTCATTGACCGATTTGGTCTCTGGGTTCTGCTGGCGCTGTGTAACAAATGCCAGTGCTTGGATGCATGCATTCCAATGTGATCATGACAGCGATATTATGTTATGGTGAGTTAGTTGGTGAGTTCACGGTGTCTGCTGAATTCTGGGCAGAGGTGCTGCTCAACTTTGCTGTTCGTGCTCAGCACTTTGTTTCATAGGCCTTAATGTATTTCTGTTTCATAGGCTTTAATGTGTTTCTATTTATAGCCCTTACTGTATTTCTGTTTCATAGTCCTTAATGTATTTCTGTTTCATAGACCTTAATGTATTTCTAGTTCATAGGCCTTAATGTATTTCTATTTCATAGGCCTTAATGTATTTCTGTTTCATAGTCCTTAATGTATTTTTTTTTCTATTTCATGGTCCTTAATGTATTTCTGTTTCATAGCCCTTAATGTATTTCTGTTTCATAGTCCTTAATGTATTTTTTTTCTATTTCATGGTCCTTAATGTATTTCTGTTTCATAGGCTTTACTGTGTTTCTATTTCACAGCCCTTAATGTATTTCTGTTTCATAGCCCTTACTGTATTTCTGTTTCATAGGCCTTAATGTATTTCTATTTCATATACATTATATTATATAAATATATATATATATATATATATATATATATATATTAATGATAGTGAATCGGTATATAGAGTATGGGGTCAAACAAACGTAACCAAACAAATAACAGTGACATTGAACAAGAAATGATTGAGATAGCGCTCGGTGAATAATGATGACATCAAAGTATAAGGCTCAAGGTATGATGATGACATCGCTGAAAACGACAATGAAGGGAACGCAGCTCTAAAGCATAATGATGACGTATCTGAGAGTCCTATTGGTGAGGGGAGATAATGCAATAACGTTGCAATAATAATACAATAATATTGCAGTTGTGCTGCGGGCTGAGACTGTGAGCGAAGTTGATTGTTGCTACGTTCTGTCACTTGTAGTGTTGCATTTGAAATCGTCAGATATGTCGTGGTGATAATATGGTGATCTATCTTGGGGGTAGTGCTTATAGATCTTCGCAACACAGGCCCTTTGGATATCAAGATTAGTTTGTAAAAGACTATTGACAGATAGTAGTGATAATATAGTGATTTATCTCGGCGATGGTGCTTGTAGATCTCCACAACACAGGCCCTCCAGTTGTCAAGATTAGTAAAATACTACTGATAGATAGTAGTGATAATATGGTATTTATCTTGGTGATGGTGCTTGGAGATCACAACACACACCCTTCGAATGATTAGATCAGTTAGTGAAATACTGTTGTTAGATTCAGTTTATAAAACAGGGCAAACAAAAGCGAATGATATGAAGCTTTTAGCCCTTAATGTGCCAAGACTTTCATGTGTCGCCGCCATCCGGCCCCCCCCCCTACCCCCTCCACCACCCTCTCCCAAGATCGCCATGTCAATGCAGGATATGAATCATGCCCTCTCCCCTCCTTTCGTATCCTAGTTCCTTCTTAAACTCCCTCCTCCTCCTCCCCCTTCCCTACCCCTCCTGGTAAACCCGTCACCCCCCTCTCCCTGGTCTCTCTAATGCGGTCTCAAAAACTATCTTTGAGAAATTGTTCCTCGAGTCGTCTCGAGGGGAAAAAGGTCCTTGAGGAAGCCATCTTGAGGATTTGGTCATTGTCCGCAGGAGGGAGGGAAGGGAGGGAGGTCATGAGAGAAAGAGAGAGCCATTGGGTGAGAGAAATGATTCTGACTTTATTATATAGCTGGTTAGGGCGTCTCGCCTCTTCTTGAAAGCTTTTTCGGTTATTTGATTTTATTTTAGGGTTTTAGGTTAGGTCGCAGACACACTTACTTACATAGACACAGACAGAGATTAAGTTAAGAATATCTTAGTTTAACCAGACCACTGAGCTGATTAACAGCTCCTCTCCTGGGGCTGGCCCGAAGGATTAGATATTTTCACTTCACATGGTTAGGAACCATTTGGTTACCTAGCAACGGGACCTATAGCTTATTGTGGGATCCGAACCACATTATATCGAGAAACGAATTTTTATCACCAGAAATAAATTTTTCTGGTTCCGCATTGGCCGAGCCGAGAATCAAACTTCGGAACACCGGATTGGTAGCCGAGCGCGAAATCTAATCGTCCAACGAGGAACTCGGGCAGAGATTAAAAAGGTGAGAAATGGTTGATAGGTATTTTTAGACAAATGACATAAATTCATTCACTATTTGACTACTGGAACAGAGAAAGAAGCGAATAACGGCTGACAAACAGAGAAACTCGAGGATGAAAGGAAATGTAGGAAAAGAAATCGTCTATAGGATGAAAAACATAAACTAATCGAAATGAAATCTATCTTCGGTGAACGACGTAATGCACCATTTCTGAGAAAGACGGGGCGCCGTTGGTACGAATAGATCAGTAATGAAGGGTTGCGTTATTTATTAAAGGTTAGTACAAGCGGCAAGGTGAAGGCACGGAGACACAGGTCGTCAAATCGAAAAGCAGTCCTGACCTTGGGGGCATAACGGAAGGTACGGAAGTTCATATGAAGATACCATCATTCGGCTTGTTATAAATGGGTTGCTGGCGAGAGAGACTGACCCTGGGCTGGAGAATGGCAAGTCTGAAACCTGGAATATATTAACCCTAAACTATCGTTGATACACGAAGAAAATATATGTATGTATGTAAATACACACATATATATTTATATGAATTTTTATCACATCACCATGCTTCGTATAATACATACATCAAGTTACAATTGTCCTCACTTGTTGGCCGAGTTGGTAAAGACGTCACTGAAGTCCTGATTTCTCCTTTGTTGCGCCGATTCGATTCCACGAGAGGACGAAATTATCATCAACTAAAAAATTCCCCCTTCCGTTTAACGTATATGAAAATATATTGTTCCCGTGGAGGGAATTGATGAGTGAAGGACAATGTGTAGATTAATGCTTTATATTATATATATTATCATGTATGCAAATATATATATAGATATATATATATATATATATCTATATATATATATATAGATATTGGGGTTATATTAATAATATAAATATATAACACTTTCCGACCTTTTGGAATCTCATTGATAAAACCCTTATCTAAAGAAGCTCACCCCTAAGGAGGTAACGGAGTGAGCTGGGGAAATTCCTCGAATGTATCATGTTTCACTTCTCCCCGTTGTGGAAAGCCCTCAGTCAGGGAGAGGAGACTCCTGAGAAAGCCAAGATAGCAATCATTGCACCAATCTTAATCAGTGATTATGTCCTTGTAAGAAGCCCTATTGCCAACAAATTTCCTTTACAGCCAGAAAGGTCGGTGATCGGAAGTAAGATTAAGTACCAGGTAATTTTAGTTATTTGCAAATCCTCGTGCTGAAAATTTGTTTGGTTGGTAAATCCTTCCTACCAATATGTGTGTGGAGTTGCAAATCCTTGCGCACAGAATTTTTTTAGGGTAACCCTTCCGTCAAAAAACAAAAAACAAAAAAGGACAAATATTACGAAAAGTTTCAGAGCATTTTAAAATTTTGTTGGGTTAAAATTTTCTTAAGTTAAAACAATTTTCAAGTTGCCAATGCTTATGTTAAGTTGGAGGTCCTTATGCCTAGCATTTATATTGATTAAAGAGGAAAGTCAGGTACTTATAATTGCTCTCAAGAGTGAAAACTGTCAAACTTTATCAAATAGTTTATCAGTTTACAATGAAAGGTGTGTGTCAGAAAGATTTTATAGGTTGGGAACCTTGTGTCAAATACGTTATTAAGGATGAAAGACCTGTCTGGAAGTTAGTTCGCAGTATTTAAGGCTGGAGGTTCTCAGTTAACGGATGTATTTAAGATGCAGTCTGTATGACAGGTAAGAAAGTGTTTCTTCAAACATGATGAGTATGTATGAATGACCAGTGTTTAAAAATGGCCAGAAAACCTAACGTAGTCCCTCTGGCATCTTATTCAGCTACCTCATACTAGTTTTTGCAATTATACTCGTGTATATTGAATATTAAGACACTTCCACCTTCCATCCCTTCACCCACTCTCTCTCTCTCTCTCTCTCTCTCTCTCTCTCTCTCTTCTCTCTCGTTGGGATATCTTGTTGGGCATCCTGTTTTCCTTTCCTTGCTTCATTGTGCCAAATACTGACAGCCCCCCCTTTTTTTAATCATTTTCAAACCATCCCAACTTTTCCTGGGTCTCCGTAATACTCTATTTTCACTTGACTGGTCGTCACCTTTCCTTTTGTAACGCTAAAAATATTCTTGCACTTCTAAGAAAAGTCATGTCAACAAGTCCCACTTATGTTTTTTCAGACTTACTTCACTCCTTTTGAGATAACTTCTCTTCACAGTCTAGTCATTCATGACAACTTCGTCTCCTGTGGTGAGATTCTTATCCAGGAATTTTCTCCTTTTTTTTTCGAAGATTCTCAGCGATATCTGTTCTGGGCCTTTTTCAAAGAATCCCAACAGCTTGTGTTGGAAGCTTTCTTTCCTGACTCTTATACAATTTACTTTATTTATAAATAAATGCGTATACGTTTGTTCTTGTATACACAGTAATAATGTTCTTAAGTTCTTCTTCCTCCCAGCTTTATCCCTAATGTTCTTAAGTATCTTGTATTATGCTCACATGCGTCCATGGCGAATATATGGTTTCATATAATCGTATTTCATTGCCTGCATACGTCTTTTGCTGAATTAGGTGTGTGTGTGTGTGTACACGTCTAGCACTTACAAACCTATACTCAAAGGCACGCTCTCACACTTCCATTGCATGTAAGGCTTAAACCTTTTGTTTGCGTGTGTGTCGAACTCTTATATAATGATAGTAGCGCGATAGAGGACAGGGGGAAATGTAAAACGATACAGTTGTGGTTTTATCGGATGACGTAAGATCAGGAGGAGAGAGAACGAACACAGAATAGATTAGACGGAGGCGAGAACGGAGGGGGGATGAATGTCCGGGAATTAATGGCGGTTGTGAACTCTTGAAAAAGGAAGGTGTGCGTTGGCGGTTGTGGTTGTAGGGATAGTGGAGGTTATGATGTCATGTTTGAGCATTGATTTCGTAAATGGCAGAATATCTTTTTATTCTGATTTTCTAACCTGAATTAGTTAGTGATGGTGATTAGGATGAAGGCGGTGACTGATTAATTGGGAATTATTTGGTATCCCAGTAATGATGATAACTTTGCTTGTCGTGTTGGTGGATGAATTAGTTTTATGGTATTTTTATAGTTGTATTTTTTGAGAAAAGGAATGTGGGTCAGATACAGGTGGTTGAGGTAATGAGGATATGGAAGATGATAGTTTTAAAAGAAATGTTTAAAAGTTGTAAGTGTCATTTACAAACGATCCGAAGTGCTACTGCTTTTCCAATTGTGTGTGTGTGTGTGTGTGTGTGTGTGTAAGTACAAGCGCATGTGTAAGTCAGTGTTGGGGCTGTCAACTATAGCGAAATACCACATTAACCTCAAGATTATTTTTGTAACGAACTGGCAACTGTAAGCTCCCGCGAATCATTTTGCTGTAAATTACCGGATATTTATTATAGTATTTTCTAAATTTTACTTTCAAGGTCTCAGGAACGAAAGAAATCTACTTTGTGTGTGCATGTGTGTGTGTATTTGCGGTTTTGAATTAAAATGCGTAGCAGTTTTCTAATGCCATTTTTTGGTGGTATTTTCCATATTCTAATTTTGCCCGAAACCCCTTCGGCCCTTTTTCTGACACGAATATAATAATGATTCAAATGAAAGGATAATTTTCGAGAGTTAAATTGAAAAAAGTGCTTCTAAGAACAGGTGCGGCGTGGCTACGTGCCCTGCGGCACTCCAGACCACTAGCCAGCCACCACTTGCACCAGTACACACCATTATCTCGTAAGGGATGGGATTACCCACTCTGTATTTTCTTGTAGCCCAGCTGAAAGAGATATTGAGTGTTGCATCATGGTTATTTTGAGCTCATTTGGGGATTTATAACCAGAATTTGCTGCCAGATTCTATCTCTTCAATTGACAGGTGGCATATGTATTCATAAGAATTAGGCATGATTACTTATTTGCTTGGAATATTTCTCTCTCTCTCTCTCTCTCTCTCTCTCTCTCTCTCTCTCTCTCTCTCTCTTGTCCAAAAAGATATATTTACGAGACGGAACACATTATTAAAGAAGTACATTCCTCCCCCGATGCTTTCCCCATTATATAATCCGCAAATAAGGCCGTGACAGCAACCGAAGATGGTAATGGGTCTTAATAGTATGCTGCCGTGTCATTGCGTCTTGTTTGTTTATTTATGCGTGGAGAGTCCAAAGTCACCGCCGCCTTCATCCATCTTCATTCAGCGGAGCGTTTTGCGTAAAAGCGTCACCTCTTTTGTTGCCTATGGGAGTGACCTTTTTAGTAGTTGTTCCTTCTTTTCTTACATTCTCTCTGATTGTCTTTGCGAATGGTTTATTTATTTATTTTTTTCAGTTTCCTCGTGCTTGCTGTCAATGTCTTTTAAACCTTCACATGTGTTGTGGGTTTTGTTTTTATTTCGTAGTTAGAAATCACTTTTGAGATGGTTCGGTCGTGTGAAGAGAATGGATGATAATAGGTTGCTGAAAAAGACTAGACAATTCCGAAGTGTAATGAGGAAGGAGGCGAGGAAGACGTAGAAAGTGATGGATGGATGTATGGGAATGAACGAAAATGTACTCACGAGAAACCACATCCTCTACTGGTTGTGAGGAAGGTGAGGTTGGTTCGTTTTTTTTTTTTTCTTTTTTTTTTCCTTTCCATTAGATAGGGGCACATCAGAAAGGTTATTTGTGCCACTGGGCAACATCATGGAATGGTGATCTCAGATCATATGGAGATAATAAGAGAAAGGGAGTTTGGTTTTTTTCATAAGCCAAATGGGAGTCAGTTGGTTTTTATAATAGGGCTGAGGAGGGAGGGGAGCGGGTGGTGGGGGGGGGGGGGGGGTGAGAATCCCGCCTCGTAGGCGCTGTGATAAAGAGGACTGCGTCGGAGGAGACGCTGAATGGCAAATACATGGAAAGTTTAACCTGGGTTGTGAAGCGGCATTCTTGCCGAGTGGGCCAGTTACGAAAGTGGACCTAGAAACCGCGTTTCACATTCACACACACACACACACCTATGGCTCTGCTGAACTGAAGGGTGCTGAGGGGGGGGGGGGGGGTGGCCCGGGTGGGGGGGATGTCGTCCATTGATGTCCAACTCTCTCTCTCTCTCACTATCTCTCTCTCTCTCTGTTAACGAATTTAGAGGGGTTATTCTGAAACAACCTTAATTTTAATATGAAATGATCGATCAGTATGAAAGAGCCCTCAACTATACATTCTCGTGATATTCAGCTTTTAGACTGACTGGTGCATACTATGCCTATCGCGTTTAGTGGAAGTAACTACTAAAATCATTTCCTTTCACTAAAGTATCTTATCAATAATGATTTTCGTCGGATTTGTTATTGATATAATTACATGTGGCCCTCCATTTGAGGTTGTGCCGCATATCGGGATTTCATCGAAATTTTTTTGGATGAATATTTATGAGAGATTTGCTTATCGGTAATATATTTTTCTGTCTTTGTCTAGTGGCAGCAAGGTTTTTAATTAAAACACTCACACGCACACAGACACAATATATACGTAGATTTGTCATGTGTATAAATATCTTACATATTAATATACTTATATATATTATATATATTATATAGTATATATTATGTGGGTTTTTTTAACTTTAAATTCTTGTTACACTTAACACACACATATATATATATATATATATATATATAGATATATATATATATATATATATATATATATTATGTTGTGTGTGTGTGTTGATTGGTAACAAGAGTTCTAAGTTAAAAAACTCTCATATATTTATAAACACACACACACACACAATATATATATATATATATATATATATATATATATAATATATATATATATATATATAATGTATATGCCTATATATATGGGTGTGTGTGCGTGTGTTTTGTACACATAGATATATATATTTGTGTGCATTTAAGTAGATGTTTAGTTGTCTAGTGTGAATATTTACATCATATGTTTGTCTGCATAAATTTAGAGAGAGAGAGAGAGAGAGAGAGAGAGAGAGAGAGAGAGAGAGAGAGAGAGAGAGAGATCGAATCCCCCACCCCACGAGCCTTTTTCTCCTCGTCCACAGACACACACAGCCATTAATTTAAAACGAAACACGTAGGTAGAGAGAGAGAGAGAGAGAGAGAGACAGGAGATAGGGACCCCAACACAACCCCCCAACCTTCCTCTGTGGCAGTCAACCGGTCGGCTTTCATTACTTCGTCTATTCTGCTGATTGATTCATTCATCGGAGGCAATCGACCGAAGCTGACGTGCGTCAAACATGCGTTTTTTATTTTTTTTTTTATTTTTATGGTTATATCTTTTTCTGTCTCTCTTCCTTTCTCTCTCTCCAGGCAAGTTTCCCTAAACCTAGAGTTTAAAAAAGGTGGTCTGACCTCCAGCTTACTCGGGACACTTGCTTAATTTTCTCCGCGCGGATACGTTGTAAATATGATATTCCTAACTTTAGCATTAAAATCTACTGTCAAATAGAGCGTTGTTTCACCGACGAAAATTAAAATAGATATGCTATATTTTGTTAGAAATAATTGTTCTGTAGTGTTTAACATGCAGATTATTTATTCCTTACATTTTCATTCTAATGAATTAATCAAAAATATCCTATCCTAAAATTCCTCTATCTTTAACTCAATGTGAAACACTTTTTTCAGATCTTTTTAGGCTCTTCCATAGGCCTTTCCTACCCCCTCACAACAACAACAACAACAAAGTGTGTAGGCTTACTCCACGAGTAAGTGAAAAGTCGGCAGCCATACATTCTCTTCAGTATTCATACTTAAAAAAAAAATTAATTATTCTGTTGA
This sequence comes from Macrobrachium nipponense, assembly GCF_015104395.2. Classification (NCBI taxonomy): domain Eukaryota; kingdom Metazoa; phylum Arthropoda; class Malacostraca; order Decapoda; family Palaemonidae; genus Macrobrachium; species Macrobrachium nipponense. Next base: position 60,823,041 of record NC_087208.1, on the reverse strand, counting down.
GTATCCTGTTTCCAGTTTTTTGGGTCGAGTTTCTTCTCCACGAGTCTAACGTAGTTTCTATTACTGATTTCGCCTGTGTTGGCTCATGTCTATATACGTATACATATATACATAAGCAGCTAATTATCTTTTGTAAGCCACATTGCTTTGATATCTTCATATCGACGCTGTGGGTACCTTAAGTTATGGTGAACACTTTTCTTATTCAGTTGTATAGTATTTGATCCTTTTCCATATTTAAATGGTGTTATTGTCTAAGTACATAAACTCAGACAAATATTAGGATATATTCATGTGCTCAGTGAGAAACAGTTGTTTGTATGTATTTTATTCATCTCTCTTTCTCTCCCTCTCTCTGTATCATATATATGTGTGTGTGTGTATATATATATATATATATATATATATATATAATATATATATATATATATATATATATATATATATATATATATATATATGTGTGTAGTATATATATATATATATATATATATATATATATATATATATGACTAATTTCTCAACTATATCACGGGAGAAATGTGTTAATAATTTTTTCATGAAACTAAATGCATTCTGCCTCATGTGTCGACTGAATTTTTAACTTTGTCACCCTAGATCTTATAGAATGTGTTTGCAGAAGATAATAGGTTGTTTGTGCATATGAGTGGGGTTAGTCTACCATTATATATATAATTTTTTTCTGTTATCCGTAAATGCTGGAAACGTTTGTGGACATGGCGTATAATTTTTGTGTGGTAACGGCATTAATATTAATGTCATTACTGTCATTAGCTTCTGTTGCTGCTTCTGCAACGTAATGTCTGCCAATGAAATGAGATTACTTGGCACTTTTAGGCCTTTTGAGTTTCTCTCGTTGTTGTTGTCGTCGTTTCTGACGGGGAGATTTTTACAGTGATTAGGTAATAGTAAGTGCTTTCAACGTATCTTTAATTAACGTTAACAAATTCATTTGGCCGATGGTTTATGTTTGTTTTGAAATAAGGTTTGGATATTGGTTTCCGTTTGCTGCTTTTCTTGAGTGTAATAAATTTTGCATTTTTATTTTGCAATATGATTTTTCTTCTGTATCTGTAGTAGATAATGTTTTCCCTCGTTCGCTGCTGCTTTACTTCCATTCCCGGCTGCTTTTCTTAATAATTACCCGTCGGCGCTGCTGTGTCATCTGCTGCTTTTACCTGCTTCTCTCTCTCTCTCTCTCTCTCTCTCTCTCTCTCTCTCTCTCTCTCTCTTTTATTTTTTTTTTGAAGTCCCCCTTTGTATCCGTAGTTTTCACCTTGGTTCCTTCTGGTCACCCTCCGTAGCCATTTCATAGACGTAATTGCCACCTGTTGGATCCATCACCGCTCTGTCTATGACCCCTTCCCCCTCCCCACCCCCATCACTTTCCCCCGGCCTCTATCCTCCCCCCCCTCCCCCCCCCCCCCCTCTCCGGGCCAATACCTTCTCTTATAAGGGCCCCTCCGTAATCTATCAAGAGCAAGGCCATTACAATTCTTGGCCCCTATTGCTTCAGGAGGGGGGGGGGGGGGTTATGGCAGTGCGTGGGTGTCGCAGGTGTGACGTTACGGTTGTTATAGCTGTTATTATAGAACATGGAAAGATGGAAGGGAGATAAGAAACTGGAGGAGATATTAAAGCAAAAAGAAAATGATTGTCGTCCTTGTTTATATTTCGTTTCTCTTGTGGCCCTTCATTGTGTGCGTGTGTATATTTTATACATATAATATATAATATATATATATATATATATATATATATATATATATATATATATATATATATAATGTGTGTGTTTGTGTGTATGTTTATATTGCGTACTGTGAATAGAAGAGTAAATCTATGGTTAATGAATCCGTTTACATAATTGTTCTCGTAACAGGTTCGTTAGCAGTTGTCAAAATGTTAAAAAGTCATAAAGATTTTGTGGAGAAAATTAGGGTTCAGAATAATTTATCAGAGCTACGTATGAATTTTAAAGCGGCATCAGAAATGAATATTCCCAAACAAATTAAGACTTCATAAAAGGTGTTGCCAATAATTTACTTGAAAAAATTATTGGAGGTGATTTTACTTTACGACTTCTTCTAACACATTATTTTTTTTTATTATCGCAATACTTCAATACTTCATTCATTAGATAAAACATCAGTCCTTCAGGCTCTTAAATCACTCGCCATTACCTGTTTACCCTGACAAGATACTGCTGAGATGCTGGAAGAGACTACAGATTTCATTTGATTGTTGGAATTCAGGACGAACCGTTCGAAAGACTACAGTTCTTGAATTATGATTTTTCCTGTGATGCGTGAATGTATGTGTGTAATAATAATATATATATATATATATATATATATATATAGATATATATATATATATATATACACATATACATATACATATATATGAGAGTGACTACTCTTCTTACTTTCACCCTAGATCGAACCCCACTTTGAAGCAACAGCTTCTTCTTGCAAAGTTGATTTTAATTTCTATTCATTTATCGCTAATTCAGTAACGATGTGAAACGAGTTATTTTAACATCCTCCTTATTATTACTTTTTTTCATTATTAAACCTATATCTGTTCAGTCGGCCTCATTCATAAATTTCATTCTGAAGAACCTTTAAGGTCGGGACGCCTAGCAATTAAAATGCGAACTTTCGCCTTCTGTGACCTTGGCCATTGGGCGTTCGTAAACTTGTATTTTAGATGTCTGCGCGAGCTTTTCTCTCCGTTTCTTGTTTCTCTCTTCCCTTCTTCTCCCGCTCTCTCTCCTCTCTCTCTTCTCTCTCTCGTCTCTCTCAGTCCTCCTCTCCCCCCTCTCTCTCTCTCTCTCTTATGGATAATAATCTCTCACTATTTTTAGACATGTTATTACCCATTCTCTCTCTCTCTCGTTTTGTTGGTAATATTTTTTTCTGTTTTCTAGCCAAAATGGACAAAGGTTTTTATACATCTCTCTCTCTCTCTCTCTCTCTCTCTCTCTCTCTCTCTCTCTCTCTCTCTCTCTCTCTCGATTTCACGTTAACATAATTTCCATTATCTGGACATAATCATTACTCTTGTCACCCATGAATGGATCACTCTCTATAGTATCCATCCATAAAAGCATTGTCCAAATCGAATTAATTGTCTGAATCATTTACCGAAAATAACATTAAAGTGCATTTTAGATCGGTTTATGTCCAAATAGTTGTCCCTCCCAAAAATAAAAAAAATAAAAAAAATGAAAAAGATGGCGTACAAGCGTCCCTTTTTATCTTCTTCTTCTTCTTCTTCTTTTTCTTCTTCTTCTTCTTCTTCCTTACTGTCTTGTTTCGCAATGCGTTTCCTCTCTGAAGAAACCTACGTGAAACCAAAAGGTCTTCACGGAGCCCCAGGGACCACTGGGGCTGTGGTGTGAAAGAGTGGGATGGTTTCTTCTAAGAGTTCAGTGATGGTGGACATATTGGCAGTGTTGCAGTTTTGTCAATCATTGAGTGAGTCTGTGGTTGTTGTTGTTGTTTTTTTTTTAAGGATTCGGTATTTTGGGGCACCATAATGACCCCCTACCCCCCTACCAGCTACACTACAAACAAATAAACTCATATAATGGAGTTATACATATTAAATCGTGCACATACTATATATATACACTTGTATTATATATATATATATACTATATTATATATATATATATATATATATATAATACATATATATATATATATGTGTGTGTGTGTTTGTTTGTGTATACGCTCTAAATGCTATATGTTTCTTGTAAAATTAAAAACTATTGTTGATATATTCTGAATATTTTGACAGCTAGTGAGCTAGAAAGAGCCTTAACGCGGAACAAGATGTGTATTATTGAATCAGGTGAATTTTAAATTGTTCCTACGTTCTCCGTTTTATAGGAAGAAATTTGTTAAGGGCTGCCTCCTACTCGTCCTTTGATATCCACATCGATAGAGAGAGAGAGAGAGAGAGAGAGAGAGAGAGAGAAGAGAGAGAGAGAGAAGATACGAAGCGGAAGTCATTAAAGTATAATGATGAAACTGGAAAAGAGGATTGAAGCTGGCTTAGTGTAGGTGGACAGCTTCAGGGTCACAATTGCCAAACAGGCAAACACCCCCCCCCCCACCCCCCCCCCCCCCCCCCCACTCCCCCAGCCTCCAAAACCCCACTCGTAAGTTTTATGTCTTACCTTCACTCTTTCTCAATTCTCGTGTCCCTCTCTCTCTCTCTCTCTCTCTCCTACTCCTACTCCTCCTCCAAGCAAATGGACATTACAATAATATTTACTTGTGAAACGTCACGATCTCTCTCTCTCTCTCTCTCTCTCTCTCTCTCTCTCTCTCTCTCTCAAGGAAATGAACACGTGCTGCTGTTTACGTGCAAATTATGTCAAGAGTTTATTCTCTCTCTCTCTCTCTCTCTCTCTCTCTCTCTCTCTCTCTCTATATATATATATATATATATATGTGTGTGTGTGTGTGTGTGTGTGTGTGTGTATAATATATTTTATATAATATATATATATATAATATATATATATTAAAAGGTCCATTAAAACACTGGTTTAAAGCTAAGAACTATATTTAAACCAGAGTCTTTAATGGGCCTTTTATACTTGAGATATATATATATATATATATATATATATATATATACATATATATATATATTGAGATGGCTATTTATTGGGGCCTGGATAATTAGATCCTTGGAGCCCTAAAGTTTTTTTTATTATTAATTAAACACGAAAAATTCTTATGTATTCAGTCTCTAAAATAGAGACCTACTGCGAAAAAGAACAAACGAACAAACGCATAACGATTACAACAGAAATAATAGTAATGATATTATTATTACTGCTGTTATTGTTGTTGTAGCCGAAGTGTATAATTGAATTATTTTTCTTTTTTTATCGTATTTTTCAGTTTTTGTATCGTTATTTCTGATGACTTTTCTGTGTTTATTATTATTATTATTTTTATTATTATTATTATTATTATTATTATTATTTATTATTATTATTATTATTATATTATTATTATTATTATTGTTTTTTTTTGCCGTTGTTGTTGTTGTTGTTGTTGCTTTTGTTATGTTTTACTGATTGTCTCTTTTGTTCAATTTTATATTATTATTATTATTATTATTATTATTATTATTGTTGTTGTTATTATTATTATTATTATTATTATTATTCATGCCAGTTTCATGTTTTTACTTACTGTCGCTTGTGTTTAATTATTATTATACTATTATTATTATTTTTTACTGTTTTATGTTTTTACTTACTGTCTCTTGCGTTCAGCGATTATTATTATTATTATTATTATTATTATTATTATTATTATTTTATTATTATTATTATTATTATTGCCAGTTTCATGTTTTTCCTTACTTTCGCTTATGTTCAATTATTATTATTCTATTATTATTATTGTTCACTGTTTTATGTTTTTACTTACTGTCTCTTGCGTTCAGCTATTATTATTATATTACTATTATTATTATCATTATTATTATTAATATTATTATTATTATTATTTCGATCTTTTTCCCATTTAAGCAGAAAATATTCACACGCATCCGTAGCAAAGAAATGTGACCATCGAAAGTGAAAACTCTCGTGTTCGTGAAATTATCACACACACACGAAAAAAAGTTGAGAAAACCCGACACAAATATCGATACAATGTGACTGAGATCAGTGGAAATCGAAGACAATAAAGTAGTTCTGTGTAGTTCTGAAAATGCCGAGTTTCTTCCCCGTTGGTTGAAAAGGGGGGTTCCAAGGCAAAGGGACCCTTGTCAACGCCCCCTTCTCTATAAGCCACGTCTTCCCCCCCGCCCCTTCTCAGTGGGGGTTGAGGACTACTGTGGTTCATATCGGAAGGAGTCCTCCCTTCCAACTTCTCCCTTCCTTGTTTTGCTTTCTATTTTATCTTTATTGTTTTGTACAATAATCCTCTCTTTTGTAGTATTCTCCCTATCGCCTCTTCCTCGTCTCTCTCTCTCTCTCTCTCTACTTATTTTTTCTCTCTTTTTCCATCGATATCTTTCCATCTTTTTCTTCCGACTATACTAATCTCGATTATCTCTGTCTTACCAGCACCTATTATTCCCCTCCGTCTCCACTCCTTCATCTCCTCGTCTTTTCCCACACCCACATGGGCGTGTCTGCCCTTCCATGACACGCAACTTCAAAAGAATGCCCAACAGGGAGGAGTCCAGGGCACGCCGTTCCAACAATTCCCAGTTCCATACCTTTCCGAGATTCTGGCATTCCAGGAAGGTCAGACTTGCCACTTACAACCATAACTCCTCCTTAGATGACGAAGATATTGTGGTAAGTAGGAAACGGGGTTTTCTTCTTTTTTTTTTTCAATTTTAAGTGGAGCGTGTATGTATGTATGTATGTATGTATGTATGTATTAATGTATGTAACTATGTATGTATGTATGTATGTGTGTATTGGTGAGAATCACTTTATTTTTAACGGATGTGCATGTTTGTATTTATGTACGTGTGAAAATCACTTATTTTTTCTTAAAACGGATCATGTGTGCAGGGAGTGTGTGTGTGCGTGTGTGTGTATGTATGTTAGTATTTATGTAAGTCTATATGTATGTAGTATGTATGTGTAAGAATCACTTGTTTTTAATATTTAACGGATCATGTGTATGTGTATGCGTAAAATCACTATTTTTTTCAACGGATCATGTGTATGTATGTTTGTGTAAAAATAACTTAATTTTCAACGGAATATGTGATGTATGAAAGTGTATAAAAAATCAGTATTTTTTTATTTTTAACGGATTAATGTGTATGCATTTATGTGTGTAAAAATCACTTTATTTTTACACATCTAATGGATTATGTTCACATATGTATATGTAAAAAACGCGTATTTACACACACGATGAGCGCCCAATGCACGAGTATTTTAAGCCACACAAGGAAAAATGAAAAGTTTGATTGTTGCTAGACACACAGAAATAGAAACATCAGCTGCTTAATGACCTCAGGTAAATGAACATTAAGAAAAAGAGATCATAATGGGTCAGTGGAAAACAGATCAGGATGTGAGTATAATCGTAGACCTTTTGGACAGGTAATTAACTTATTTCCCAATTTTTTTTTCTTTTTTCTTTTAATCATTAACCTGGATTACTGTTCTGGCCTTTTCACGGTAAACTCTTTTGCATGAGCTATACCAATAGTTTGCCAAGGAATTGCCGGTGAGACCAAATGAATGCATTTTTACTTTGTTTTGTTTATACATATTATTTTAAGTGCTTGACCCCATAAAGATTAATTACATTCTGAACATGAGTCATTTTGTGTCTATCACTATTTTTAGGGTTTTGTTAATGTAGACATTATTCGACTTTCTGTTATATTTAAACATCATATTCTTATGGACGTTCTTGAAGGTTATATTGAACGACTTTATCATCAAATTATTCTAGTCTTTCGTAAGAAACTCGTCCTCTGTGTACTCTTGTATTTCCAGTGTACATACAAAGTAAATTACTGATTTGATTAACCACATCTGAAAGTACAGTGATTGTCATATTCAGTTTTTTCGTTAATTCTTCACTCTGTCCAGAGATCAAATATGCCTCAATACCTAACACAGTCATGGGCATGAATATTCGATGTAACAACCTTGAATCAGAAGACTAGAGGGTAATTTAATGAATAAATAAGATGAAGGTAGTTATTATAATTATTTCGAAATGGAATGAGTGTTCAGAAGGATAGCGTTGAATCACATTTTTATATTATATCGAAATTATTATCACGTATAAAAAAAAGTTAAATAGCAAATTCATTTAACCGTGACCTTGGTTTCAGCGCCTGCACATTAAAAGCTTGGTTAGAGAATTGATGTAACTGGCTCACATAGCAATGCTTATATGATAATTGTTATTAATGACGCGTGGCCCGTATTATTCATTGGTCTTAAGAGGATCCCATTATAGCAAGAGTTCCAACTCGGGCTCTCTTGGATACATTCCAATCCCTTTGCCTTATTAGTGATAAAAGTGTATTTTTTGTGGTTGATATTAATTCAGGAAATTGGTTGTTGGACTTAAAAAGTCGGAATTTACTGTTTTGCATAATTTGGTATAGATGTTACAAACTTCAATATTGCTCACTGTATGTATGTATGTATGTATGTATATATATATATATATATATATATATATATATATATATATATATATATACAGTTATATATAATGTGTGTGAGCAATATTATTTATATATATATATATATAATATTGCTCAAACACTTTATATATAATTATGCAGGTGTGTGTGTGTGTGTGTGTGTGTGTGTGTGTGTGTGTGTGTGTGTGTGTGTGTATCAGCGCACTCATGTACCTTAATGTCCTTATAGGCTAACATTAAGAAAAAATTTTCAGAGCCTTTCCTGATTTATATGTAGGACAGATGAAAGGAAAATCATGCAAATGTAATAATTTCTTAACGGAAATTCCAAAAAATAAAATTCTTTTTAGTTTCGATCTATTTTATCTTTTTAAATCCATTCTGGAAGGAATTTTTCGCCCTATCAGCATTGGTATGTCGGGCAGGGATGGGTCTCTTTTTAAAAATAAACTTCTTTAGTTCTGTTTTGCTAAATATAGTTAAACTGCCTCACTGACACTTGCTTGATGTATGTGTAATTTCGTACACGTGTTAGGTATTAAAAGGTAATTTATATATATATATATATATATATATATATATATATATATATATATATATATATACATATATATATGAGGAAGTGTAATAAGTAGTTATAAACTAAATTCTAGTATTCACTGTTGTAGTTATCTAAAGGTAGTAAAAGTCGCCAATATTTTCCCCTTCATTTGAATCAAATGAAACGTAACAAAACCATAGAATGAATATTTTGTTGCAGTTATTATTTATTAAAATACCCAGATTTTGTTTATTTTGTTGAGAGTCATTTCAAGAAGTGCGAGGCAGACGACAAGAGTGATTTTCCCGTTGCAGTTAGATTATATAATTATATAAGAAAGGTCAACAACTCACTTATTTCCTCACTTTTACGAGGTATATATATGCGTAAAAACAGACTGACGCAAAACCTAAATGAATGAACCGACATCCGCAAATATTTGGCCTCCCCTCATTAGCATCTCTGGTCTCAATCGCTGCTCGAGAAGAAGAAGAAGAAGCAGAAGAAGAAATGTAAACAAGAGCGTTTCTAGTAGCATGGCTGGCAATGACCCCGTCAATATCAGATTGCCAAGGAGGGCTCAAGTCCGAAGTGGCCCCTCCTTCTTTTCAAGCCTTGCCTGAAGTATCCAGAAACTGACTCCGTGTAGCGGTCAGGATAATACCAGGTCCTTGTTTCTGCCATTTGTTGTTGAGAGGAGAGACGGAGGGGAGGAGAGATGATAGTCTATAAGTAGGCATTCTTTGGAACGTGACCAAAAATAGTTCAGGTATTGATTTGTTATTTGTTTACCGTTGAATGCACGTGAAATACTTTTGCCCTGCGCGTGTTATGGAATGTATGATTTATCTGTTAACACTTTAAATATTAAGGAAAGGTCTGTTGCTTCGTATTAAACCTCTTAGTTGTCATGTTGTCATTCCTTTTTTTATATATATAGCTAGATATATATATATCATATTATTAATATAATTTATAAAAAAAAAAAAAAAATTATATTATATAATATACCTTATAGATATAGATAAGATATAGAGATATATAGATATATATATAATATATATATTCCTATATCTTAATCATAGAATATCTATATATTTATACATCATATTATATATATATCTATATATAATCTTATATATATATATAAATATATATATATCTCATATATATAAAACGAAGGGTTTCATAGTCGTTGAGTAAAGTTGTCAGAGAAAACCTATATAGACATACTTTAAGTTCTGTTATGTAGGGATTCCCCTATCCATGAAGGATTCCCTTATCCCTGAAGGACTCCCCTATCCCTGAAGGATTCTCCTATCCCTGCAGGATTCCCCTATCAAGGATTCTCCTATCCCTGAAGGGTTCCCCTGTCCCTGCAGGATTCCCCATATTCCTGAAGGATTCCCTTATCCCTCCAGGATTCCCCTATCAGGGATTCTCCTATACCTGAAGGATTCCCCTATCCACGAAGGATTCTGCTATCCCAGAAGGATTCCCCTATCCACGAAGGATTCTCCTACCCCTGCAGGATTCCCCTATCAAGGATTCTCCTATCCCAGAAGGATTCCCCTATCCCTGCAGGATTCCCCTATTCCTGAAGGATTCTCCTATTCCTGCAGGATTCCCCTATTCCTGAAGGATTCCCTTATCCCTGCAGGATTCCCCTATCAGGGATTCTCCTATCCCTGAAGGATTCCCTTATCTACGAAGGATTCTGCTATCCCAGAAGGATTCCCCTATCCCTGAAGGATTCCCCTATCCACGGAGGATTCCCCTATCCCTGAAGGATTCCCCTATCCACGAAGGATTCCCCTGTTCCTGAAGGATTCCCTATCCACTGAGGATTCCCCTATCCCTGGGATTCCCTATCCAGGAAGGATTCCCCATCCAGAAGGATTACCCTATCCACGAAGGATTCCCCTGTTCCTGAAGGATTCCCCTGTCCCAGAAGGATTCCCTGTCCCTGAAGGATTGCCCTTTCCACGAAGGATTCCCCTGTCCCTGAATGATTCTCCTATCCCTGAAGGATTCCCCAGTCCCTGAATGATTCTCCTATCCCTGAAGGATTTCTCTATCCACGAAGGATTCCCCTGTCCCTGAAGGATTCCCCTATCCAAGAAGGATTCCCCTGTCCCAGAAGGTTCCCTTATCCACGAAGGATTCTCCTGTCCCAGAAGGATTCTCCTATCCACGAAGGATTCCCCTGTCCCTGAAGGATTCCCCTATCCACGAAGGATTCCCCTATCCCTGAGGATTCCTCTGTCCTGAAGATTCCCCTATCCCTGAAGATTCCCCTATCCCACGAAGGATTCCCCTGTCCCTGAGGATTCCCTATCCACGAAGGATCCCCTGTCCCGAAAGGATTCCCCTATCACGAAGGATTACCCCTGTTCGAAGGATTCCCCATCCAGAAGGATTCCCCGTCCTGAAGGATTCCCCTATCCACGAAGGATCCCCTGTCCCTGAAGGATTTCCCCTATCCACGAAGGATTCCCCATCCCTGAAGGATTCCCCTATCCACGAAGGATTCCCATCCACGAAGGATTCCCCTATCACGAAGGATTCCCCAGTCCCTGAAGGATTCCTATCCCAACGAAGGATTCCCGTCCCTGAGGATTCCCCTATTCCACGAAGGATTCCCCTGTCCCTGAAGGATTCCCCTATCCACGAAGGATTCCCCTGTCCCTGAAGGATTCCCCCGATCCACGAAGGATTCCATTGGTCCCTGAATTGATTCCCCGATCCAAGAAGGATTCCCCTGTCCCCTGAAGGATTGACCCTTTCCACGAAGGATTCCCCTGTCCCTGAATGATTCTCCTATCCCTGAAGGATTCCCCAGTCCCTGAATGATTCTCCTATCCCTGAAGGATTTCTCTATCCACGAAGGATTCCCCTTTTGTCCCTGAAGGTTTTTCCCCTACCCCATTGTGAGGATTCCCCTATCCCTGAAGGATTCCCCTGTCCCCAGAAAAAGAGTGCTTCCCCTATCAATGAAGGATTATTCCCCCCCCCCCCTAAAATCCAAGAAGGATCCCCTGTCCCCCCAGAAGGATTCCCCTATCCACGAAGGATTCTCCTGGCCCAGAAGGATTTCTCCTATCCACGAGGTTCCCCTGCCTGAAAAAAAAGGATTCCCCGGATCCACGAAGGATTCCCCTGTCCCTGAAGGATTCCCCTATCCACGAGGATTCCCTATCCCTGAATGGGATTTCCCCCTGTCCCTGAATGATTACCATCCCCTGGAAGGATTCCCCTGTCCCTGAAGGATTCCCCTATCCACGAAGGATTCCCCTGTCCCTGAAGGATTCCCCTATCCCCGAAGGATTCCCCTGTCCCTGAAGGATTCCCCTATCCCTGAAGGATTCCCCCTGATCCCCTTGAAAGGATTCCCCTACCACGAAGGATTACCCCTTGTCCCAGAAAGATTCTCTATCCCTGAAGGATTCCCCTATCCAAGAAGGATTTCCCCTGTCCAGAAGGTTCCCCTATCCACGAAGGATTCTCCTGTCCCAGAAGGATCTCTATCCACGAAGGATTCCCCTATCCCTGAAGGATTCCCCTATCCACGAAGGATTCCACTGTCCCTGAAGGATTCCCCTATCCACGAAGGATTCCCCTGTCCCAGAAAGATTGTCCTATCCCTGAAGGATTCCCCTATCCAAGAAGGATTCCCCTGTCCCTGAAGGTTCCCCTATCCACGAAGGATTCTCCTGTCCCAGAAGGATTCTCCTATCCACGAAGGATTCCCCTGTCCCTGAAGGATTGCCCTATCCCTGAAGGATTCCCCTATCCAAGAAGGATTCCCCTGTCCCTGAAGGATTCTCCTATCCCTGAAGGATTCCCCTATCCACGAAGGATTCCCCTGTCCCTGAAGGATTCTCCTATCCCTGAAGGATTCCCCTATCCACGAAGGATTCCCCTGTCCCTGAAGGATTCCCCTATCCACGAAGGATTCCACTGTCCCTGAAGGATTCCCCTATCCACGAAGGATTCCCCTGTCCCTGAAGGATTCCCCTATCCCTGCCTCCCATAGTCTTTTCCCTAATCACCCATCCTTATTATCCTTCCAGTAAACTTTCGTTCATTCAGTCTGATTGATTGATAGACGTTCGAGCCGTAGACCTCAATAAGGATCCTCAACGGACCGACAATGAACTTGAAAGGCGCTTTTAATATCTCACAAACTGTTGAAAGGCTTCTGGTTTGGCGGCAAATTGATATATTAGCAGAGTCGGTAGAAGTAAAGAACAGAAGGAAAAAATTTTCTCCGTTCACCGTAATAAGCAAAAACTCATTGAGGCAAACGAGATTTTAGTGAACAGTTGTTAATAAGATTTGCTCGCATGGCACAGGATTGCTTGGAGACAGCAGTCCTGGAGAGAGAGAGAGAGAGAGAGAGAGAGAGAGAGAGAGAGAGAGAGAAAGTGTACTTGAATAGAAGTTGGGCGGACGCACTTGAGATCTTTTTTAAACTCTTACAGAGCTCTTGTTATAGAGAGGCTGGGTTTGAATCGTTTAGGCTGTAGATCTCTGATTAATAGTAGACCAACCAAAAATGGCAAAACTCCTCCAGATTTTTTTTTTTTTTGTGGCATCGCTTGTTGATAGCCGGAATCCATCTTGGTTTGTTTCGGTGTAGTATGGATTGGAAGATGCGTGATTTCCATTGTCAGATTTCAATTTTAAATTCACTTTGAAAGTCACCCACGTGACCACATGTCAGATTTGGAGTATTGCTTATTTTGATGAGATCAGAGGTTTTTTTCCATTGAAATTATCAATAAGAACAAATCTTTATAAAAGATTACAATAGTATCGACCCATTTCTCTTTTTCTTTATGACGCTGATTTGATGATATAGGTTCCATATATTAACACGCGATAACACCCAAAAGAATTATTACCTTTGTTTGCTGGACAAGTCTAAAGATGATTCGTGAGAAAAAATGCAAAGAAACGAGACTAGGTTTTTTTATTGGCATCAATTTTATAAGAGATATTAATGCAAAAGTAGTTGGAAAAGGGTCACCAAAAAAATCCCTGTCAATAGTAGCTTCAGAAAAGTTGTCAGTGCTATTTGTTGTTAAGCATTTTGTAGTTTATATAATAATGTTTGATCATGACAGTAATGTTAGTAGATTAGCAAGCGTACTATAGTAGATTCACATCAACCGTGCATGTGATGTCTAGGCCAGTCCCTTACGACGCTCCTGATTGGCTGTTGATAAGCCAACCACAGGGCTGGAAACTCAGTCTCTCGAGAGTTCACATAGGCAGGATGTCTGTTCCACTTCTCCTGGGGGATACGTCTTTCAAAAGTATCCCTCAGGAGAGGTGGAACAGACTTCCTGCCTATGTGAACTCTCTCGAGATGAGAGTTTCCAGCCAAGAGATTGGCTTCTGAACAGCCAATCAGGAGCGTCGTAAGGGACTGGCCTAGACATCAAATGCACGGTTGATGTGAATCTAGTACAAGAATATCTTTTTTTTTCCTTGCTTAAGAATATAACCGGTGCCAGCAACTGTAAAGGAAATCCGTCCTTGTAATGCAGAGTGCCATAAACCACCGAAGGCACTCGAATATTATTTGGTCATTGAAAAGGTAAATTATGCCTGCTATTGTTGAAGAGTGACGCAATCGAACAACAAATAGAGGACTCCAGTTCGCTGTTAAAGCATAACTTATACCTGTGTTTACCTGCTCATAAAGATAACAAACAATCAGTGGATGGGTGTTTGTTTTTTTCTCTTTTCTTGCCTTTGTTTTTCAGGTCAGCTGAAGAGCGGAGTTTGGGAGGTATAGTAGAAGGTGGGGGGAGGGGGGAAGGGGGAGGGGTGATGCTAGGTTACTGCACTTATATCTTTATTTGTTTTGTTTTGTTCATCGTCTCCTTTTGGTTTGGTGGGAAAGAGGTCAGGTGAGGGGCTTGGGGGGGAATCCCTCTTATGCCAGCGTATACGTGTGGAGAGATTAATCAAAGAATTGATTGTGTGCTTGACATTCTCTCTCTCTCTCTCTCTCTCTCTCTCTCTCTCTCTCTCTCTCTCTCTCTCTCAAGCAAATAAGCGAGCGAAGAAAGGGACGGTGTGGTACCTTGTCTAGAAAAACCAATAGGCTTCTGTTTATCTAAATAGTGAATTATGTTTATGATTGTTAGTCAGCTGTTGTGGCTTGCGTCTTGTGAGGAGAAAGATTTAAAAAAAAAAACAAGAGAAGTGACTAGTTTGTGTCAAAATGTACACCATCATATAATTGAAAACATGAATCTTTTTGTTTTCAAAAATGAGTAAATATTTCCTTAAATTTTTTTCTGGAATTTTTCCAAAACAAAAATGAGAGATACCTGATTTTTAAAATTATTCCCTTTGAGGTAAACAACGTGAAATCAAACCTTGAGAGGTTTATTTGCGAGGTTTATATTTTAAACCTCAGTCATGTTTCGTAACCTCACTCCTCGGCACGTGTCTTCATTTCTTTCCTTCCTTGCTTATTCCTTTGTTTTACTTTCCCCATCTTGGCCAGTTTATTTCCATTTCCTCCTTCATTTTATTGTCCTTTATATTCTGCTTTTATTTCATTGTCTCTCTCTCTCTCTCTCTCTCTCTCTCTCTCTCTCTCTCTCCTTGTAGAGGTTGTTTTTCCTCTTTTCTCCTCATTTGACCCAATTCTCCTATTTATTGGTGCTTTTTTATTTCATTCCGTCGTATTCATTTTTTTCTTCCTACTTCCATTCCATTTCTACAATTTTTTCAATTTATCTTACTGCTATAGTTTCATCGGCTCTTCCTTTCTCCTTCTGCTCCCATTTCCTGAGTAATTTCCTCCTCCTCCTCCTTCTCCTCCTCCTCCTCCTCCTCTTCCTCCTCCATGTTAGTGACGTGTTTTTCAGATTCACGTCATTATCCTCTGCTCTCCTTTGCCAACATCACCATCATATTTTCATTTTATTTATCTGCCCGCTTCCTCCACATTGGCCTTAAAGAGAGAGAGAGAGAGAGAGAGAGAGAGAGAGAGAGAGAGAGAGAGAGAGGCTGATGGTGACGGCAAGTGTAAATGATGAACGAGCACAGATTATGTCCTCTTTATGATCTCCTGCTAAAAAATATTGCCCTTTTTACAGTTCTCTCTCCGCCCCCCATCCCTCCTCCATCCCGGTTTAGCCACCGGAAATAATTCCCTTTTCAAGTTTCTCTCCCGTGTTTCTTTCTTTCTTTTTTTTTTTTTTTTTTTTTTTGTATCAATATCTTAATTTTTTTAGCAGGTGGAAGTGGTCCATTCTTTCTGCTTCTGTCCATCTCTCCGTTCGTGATTTTTCCTTTTTTCTTAATGCTTCCTTCTGTTATTTACTTCCTAGATCTTAATATTTTTTCTTAATCCTTTCCTTTCGTTATTTATTCCTTTAATCTTGCCTGTTCGTCCGTCTGTCCTTTCGTAATTTTTTTCTTAAAGCTTCAAAGGGTTGTGATCCATCTTCCATCCGTTGTTTTTTTTCTTCGCACGTTTCTCCTTACCTTAGAAATCTCTCTCTCTCTCTCTCTCTAAATCTCTCTCTCTCTCGTCTCTCTCTCTCTCTCTCTCTCTCTCTCTACTTCCCAGGTTCTTTTCTTCAGTCTTACTATCCAAACTTTTTTTGTATCTTATACCTCTCCTTACTTTAGAAATAAATCGTTATCCTCTCTCTCTCTCTCTCTCTCTCTCTCTCTCTCTCTCTCTCTCTCTCTCTCTCTCTCCTTCCCAGGTTCCTTTCTTCAGTCTTACTATCCAAACTTTTTTTGTATCTTATATATACTTCTCCTTAACTTAGAAATAAAATCCAATTATCCTCTCTTCTCTCTCCTCATCTACTCTCTCTCTCTCTCTCTCTCTCTCTCTCTCTCTCTCTCTCTGTCTTCTCATACTTCTCCTTACCTTAGAAATAAATCGTTATCCTCTCTCTCTCTCTCTCTCTCTCTCTCTCTCTCTCTCTCTCTCTCTCTCTCTCTCTCATACTTATCCCTACCTTAGAAATAAAGCGTTATCCTCTCTCCTCTCCGCTGCTCCTCTCATCTCTCTCTCTCTCTCTCTCTCTCTCTCTCTCTCTTACTTCCAAGGTTCCTTTCTTCATTCTTACTATCCAAACTTTTTTTTGTATCTATAGATGTTTTTCTCTCTTTGTCTCCATATCTTCTATATCTTTTGCTATGTGTTCTCATATTTCTCCTGACCTTAGAAATCTCGTCTCCTCTCTCTCTCTCTCTCTCTCTCTCTCTCTCTCTCTGCTCATGTGTATAGCCCAGATGAGCTTCAGTGGCGATGGCGATCATGCCACTGATAACGTGGCTTCTTCTGTGGTCCCCTTCGCCCGTGTGGTTTGAAGATGTTGCCTCCATTGATTGAATTGTGTCGCTTTTTGTCGTCCTTTTTGCGCCACACACACACACACACACACACACACACACACACACACAGAGTCGCGTTATGTTGTTATGTCGTAGCTTCGCCGATAAAAAAATAATCGCATTGATTTGTAATACGATAGTAATCTCTCTCTCTCTCTCTCTCCTCTCTCTCTCTCTCTCTCTCTCTTCCTTGCTTCTGTGTCGGCTCTTCTCCTCTCCTCTTTCCGTCCTCGCCTTGTTTTTGACGTGTTTTGTTTTCGGGATTTTTGCGTCTTGTCATTTTCTGGAAATTTGCAGTAAACCTAAAAGAAGGTGTTTTCTAACACAAGAGAAATGGAATGCATGTAACTTGATTCTTTGGTGACTGCTCTCTCTCTCTCTCTCTCTCTCTCTCTCTCTCTCTCTCTCTCTCTCTTTCGTTTTATGGGCATTCCTCGGACCACCAACTGTATATCAGGGATGGAAATGTTCGTATATCTTAGCGAAGAGTTTCGTCATTTTTGTAGCAACCAAGGGATCGTTAGTGTCAGGAATAGCTGGTGATGAATAAACACAAATGAACGTTACTGTATTGATACTAATGGTGCGCAGATAGCTATAAATATTAAGTTTATTATATCCGATACGAGTACACCTGTACCTTGACCTTCTGTGAGAAAATGATAAAAAAAAAATAATAAGCTTTGCCCCGATTTCACTTTTCTTCTGCAGCTGCTTTTTTTTTTTTAATGCGCGTATGGCTTTTGTTTTGTGTGTGCGCAGGGCTTTTATTAGATATAATTCGTATTTATAGTGTAGCACTTAGTTTGTATTAATTCGAGTAAAACAATAATGCAAGATGCCCCATTTTAGTTCGTATGAATTCGATTTAAAAGTATATTTTAGGATACCATTTGTTTGGGGTAATTCGGGTAATTCAGAATTTGTTTTAATTTTATCGGATTTTTCATGATATTTTTTCATTCCTCATTAAGTAAAAAAATTAGAATAGATATTCTTAAAAGACGTACAAGGAATCGCATTATTTCCATGAATGATTTGTCGCACTGACATTGGGCATTTCATGATTCATTCATGTCCACAATTTGCATTAGTTTTCATCTAAAAACCTGTTTTGGTTATCAATTCTACATCACTCTTGACATATATTATTTCTCCCGTAGGGTCGATAGTGCCGACAGTGCACCTCACTTGGTGCACTGTAGGCAGTATTAAGGTTCTTCGCGGCGTCCCCTCGGCCCTTAGCTGCAAACCCTTTCATTCCTTTTACCGTACCTCCGTTCATATTCTCTCTCTTCCATCTTCCTTGCCACCGTCTCCTAACAATTGTTTCATGATGCAATTGCGAGGAATTCCTCTTGTCACACCTTTCAAACCTCTTTACTCTCAAATTTCCCGTTCAGCGCTGTATGACCTCATCGGTCCCAGCGCTTGGGCTTTGTACTAAATCTGAGATTCCATTCCAATCCTTAAAGTACTGCTATAGTAGATTCACATCAACCGTGCATTTGATGTCTAGACTAGTCCCTTACGACGCTCCTGATTGGCCGTTGATAAGCCAATGACAGGGCTGGAAACTCTCGAGAGAGAGTTCACATGTGCAGGGTCTATGTTCCACCTCTCATGAGGGATACGTATTTCAAAAGTATTCCTCAGGAGAGGTGGAACATACATCCTGCCTATGTGAACTGTCGGGAGAGAGACTGAGAGTTTCCAGCCCTGTGATTGGCCTATCAATAGCCAATCAGGAACGTCGTAAGGGACTGGCCTAGACATCAAATGCACGATGCCTTTGATTGTTTTGCTGTGATTGCTCTCGTTCAACACCTGGGTGATTCTCCCGGTAATATCGATCCTCCTTGGACGCGTCAGTCAGGCACACCTGCCGAAAGTGCTTGCAGCAGCAGCAGCAGCAGCCTCCTCACCTTGTGATTGATCGTATTGACTGAGGTGAATACCTGGTCGTTTTCACGTAAAAGGGACCTCTTGTGCCGCGCCATTTTCGTTTGTTGATCCACATGTTGCAAGCGTAAGTGAGGTGTTAATGTTGGCAGGGGAATGTTATGTTTGGAGTATTGTGTGTATGTATGAGAGAGAGAGAAAGAGAGAGAGATTCTTTGCAGCGTCCCTTTCTTAGACCCCTAGCTGCAAATTCTTTCATTCCTTTTTCTGCACCTCCATTCATATTCCCTTTTCTTCCATCTGGCTTTCCGCCTTCTCTAACAATTATTTCGCAGTGCAACTGCTTCGAGGTTCTCCTCCTGTTACGCCTTTCAGACCTTCTTAACTGTCCATTTCCTTTTCAGCGCTGAATGACCTCGTAGTTCCCAGCGCTTGGTCTTTGGTTTAAATTCTATAAATCCTTTGCAATCTTTGCTCAGTTTGACCATTAATTTTTTAAGAAGGTTTATCTAGAGAAGAAATTTGACATTCATACATTTTCCAAAGCGTACGATTGTAACCAATCTACAGGTATATAACTATCATTTTCCTTCGGCTTTTATTTCTTCGGTACCTAAAAATATGTGCTCATACGAGTATTTACGGAAAGAAAGAAGGAAAGTGGCAACGCGAGAGAGAGAGAGAGAGAGAGAGAGAAGAAGCTGCCTGATTTCAATACAAGCGAACACTTCATGTACTGATTTATATACCCGAAAAAGCCCACAGAGAGAGAGAGAGAGAGAGAGAGAGAGAGAGAGAGAGAGAGAGAGAGAGAGCTGCCTGATTTCAATACTAGCGAACACTTCAAGTATACTGATTTATAAACCCGAAAAAGCCCAGCCACCCAGTTCTCAAGGATGAGTTCTCAGATCCTGCTGCTGTTCAAAAGTCTTCCCGACTATACACACTGTAAACGTCAATATCAGCTGTTGCTCTGAGCGCATTACAGAACTAATAGTAATCATTACTTTAACGAGGACCATTCATAGTATTAACAATCTCCTCCCCGTTGAGATGGTTTCAAATAGGCCCTGTTTTTCTTCGTGTTCCTAAAGAGCTCCCCATGATGCAAGTGTTTGTGTGAACCTTGGGCACTCCCATTCTCTCTCTCTCTCTCTCTCCTCTCTCTCTCTCTCTCTCTCTCTCTCTCTCTCTCATACCCTATTGGTTATACCCACTTCCCGAACTCGACTTACCTGTCAGGTGTGATAGCTGGACCGACCCGCGTGGACATCTGCTCATTGGCATGCGTTTACAGGTGTCATTCGTGGGGTACGGTCGGGTGAAATTGGGTGACACTGCTGTATGAGAATGACTGGCGATATTCTATATATATATATATATAAAGATTAAATATAATTATATTATATATATATTATATATATATTATTATAAAAGATTCACTTTCATACAAACAGGCACATGCCCTTGAAAGTGGACATAATTGAACCGTGTATGCTATATTATTCTGTAAAGAGCAAAGAGGATCTCTCTCTCTCTCTCTCTCTCTCTCTCTCTCTCTCTCTCTCTCTCTCTCTCTCTCTCTCTCTCTCGTTAACAGTTTGTTTCTACGTTTTCACATATAAATATACATGTGCGTATGAATGTGTGAACGGAGAGAGAGAGAGAGAGAGAGAGAGAGAGAAGAGAGAGCGCAGGCAGTCCATCTCCGGAATATTAACGTAGAACCAGTCTCCTCTGATGAACGCCACAATAAAAGATTTCTGGGGTGAGTCGAGTGGCCTTGCTTAAGGACAGTCAGGTGCGAGCGAGGTCGGAGATGACCTCTCTACTCGAACTCGTCCGAACTCGTGAGGGATTGCAATGTCCGATGAGTGTTCCGATATGCTAAGTTGGCAATGCAGTGGGTTTATTGCGTGTTCTGCTGTCTTCATTTATTTTATTTTTCGTCTTGGAAGACATGGTTTTATGGCGTTTGCGGTTAAGGTTGCATGGAATTATTATTTCATGCGTTGCTCATTTATTCTTGCAAAATATGGTTTTATGGCATTTGTGGTTAAGGTACCATGTAATTGTTATTTCATGCAACGCTCAGTTTTAATTTACAGGTTTGGATTTGAAATGCAATGGGTATTTAATGTTTTATTTTGGTCAAGTTTTCAATGGAGTTGTCAGTTGTATTGGGCCTTGGAAAATGAGGTTATTATTTGTTGGTCAGTCACCATTGCGTGCAACGTATTATTTATAGCTCTCTGAGCACAGAATATAAAATGCAAAACACGCCAGACTGTGAGGAGTTAGTTTAAACTTGAAATTTCTGTTCAGTTCACAAAAATTAATATTCCGGAAAGTATTTAGAAACTTACGATTTCTAATGTTTTATTTAATGCATTCCAAAGGACTACTGTAGTATTTATAGCAGTTCGCGCACCATTCGAATTAAAATGAGTTTATTGCCCCATTATATAAAGTTGTTAATATAGATATGCCTGGTTGAAAAACAGGTCACGGAACTGATTTGAAATAGTTCAAAGAATTGCCTCATTTGAAAGGTTTTATGGCACTTCCCTGATTTAGAAATTACAGATGCCTGAAATCAGGTAGATCATAGATCATCCAGATTCCCTTTTAAGCGCTTTTGGATTAACAGATCACAAAAGTCTTTTAATATCCGGATTAAAAGCTGTACTGCAGGCTACTGTTTGACAAAAGCGATTGGAGACAACAGGCGTTTGTTAGCCTTGGCATTTTCCGGTCATCAGTTCGAGATGAAATTTGGGAGGAATTGCCGATTGAGTGGATGGACGAGGAGAGAGAGAGAGAGAGAGAGAAGAGAGAGAGAGAGAGAGAGAGAGAAGGGGAAGCTGTTTCAAAATATGAGGTATGAAAGAATGTGGAAATGTAATGGCAACAGAGAATTGTGGGTTTGTTTGTTTGTTTGTTTGTTTGAGAGAGAGAGAGAGAGAGAGAGAGAGAGAGAGAGAGAGAGAGAGAGAGAGAGAGGAGGGGAAGCTGTTTCATATTATGAGGTGTGAAAGAATGTGGAAATGTAATGGCAACAGAGAATTGTGGGTTTTGAGAGAGAGAGAGAGAGAGAGAGAGAGAGAGAGAGAGAGAGAGAGGTAACCTGTTCCATATGCGATATGACCTACTTTATACGAGAGAGAAAGGGAGAGAGGAAATAGATTTTTATGATGGGAGTCAAAGTTTCCATTGACTATTTTATGAACTTTTATTACTTTAAGTCTACTGATATTAATTTCAATGAAAATATTTGGTGATATTAATATCTGTGGAAATGCTTCTAGGACCAGTGAATATATTTTTGACATATGGTATAGAATTCAGTTATATTTCAAGTGTTTTCCAGGTAAGGAGGTTAAAATTAGACTTTTTTGGTCCAAAATTGACCATATTTGCAAACCCATAGTTATTTGCTAATGACCTCACATGATATATATCACACATACTGTGATCAAGGGAGGCAAGAAGGTTTTAACCTAATTTTCGGTTGGACTTTTGGATGAGATTACTATCCTCTGTCCTTCTTCACAGTCGATTAACTACCAAATACCTATTTGGGTCAACAGAGGCCCCTCGGAACTGACCAAATAAGGTTCATAATTAATTTGAAGATCATTGTGTTTAGCCTACACGTCCTATCTGTAAAAGGTTAAAATCTAGAGAATTTATTTTAACAGCAATAAAATTTTAAAAGTCATTATCAAAGGGACAGGTATCTAGTCTGACTGGAAGACTGGAAGCAAGTATCCATCCACATGTTTCCCAAGGAAGGCCAGAAATCCATCACGCGATTCAAAACAAAAAGTCTTGTGATTTATGTATGCAAGTTGACTCAAAAGGCAATCTTCAGAAGTGAACATGGATATCCCACTTGCGTACATACGCGAAGGTCACTTGTCCTTCCAAAAGTGAACCGGCAAGGTCCGGTGTCATCCAGAAGTCAACTTCTGGAACGCGGCTGCCACCATCTCTCCGAAGGCGACCCAGTGACGATTTGGAAACATTCAGGTCTCACATATCCGGCCAAAGCTGAGTTAATTGATAAACTATCAGTTTACGACTTTACTCTATAAAGCTTCCCTATCATGTACAGAAAAAAAAATATATAAGTTCACACTTCCATCGAAAGCTGCTCGCTGGTGAAGTTCAACTAAGCGAAGGTCAATTTCTCAGTCTTGCCAGTTATCTATCATAAGCCTGCTATTCATTTTATAACTAAACGAGCAGTTTTACTGCAGAGAGATTGTTGATCAATCCTTCGAAGGATTTCGAAGGCGAAGTCAACGAGCAAAACAATGAAAAGAACAAAGAACCAATGTGGAGGATCATTCCTCGTATACAGATTCAGATTCATTTCCAGTGACCCCCAAAGCTCATATGAAAAGCAAGTCGTCATGCTTGGCTGATTGCGAATAGCAAGAACAGGATTAAAGAAGAAGAGGAACAAGAAATGAGAGAGAGAGAGAGAGAGAGAGAGAGAGGCTGCACCGAAGCCTTTAATGGGTAAGAGGTGAAGTCTTTTTTTTTTTTTTTTTTTTTGTGGGGGGATAGGAGGACTGGGAGAAGGGGGAGGGTATGTAGGGTAAGGCGACGAAGGCATTGCAAGATTCTTTTCCGAAGGAAGAGAGGAAGAGAGAGAGAGAGAGAGAGAGAGAGAGAGAGGAGAGGCAGTGTGTCCATAAAAGGAAATAGGCCTTAAACACCCACACACAGACATATATGTATATATAATAAATATATATATACTATATATTTTTTTCTTGTCGATAAACAGGTTACATATTTAATCCGCCTTAATTTGAAGCTTAATATGCATAGATAGGATGAAGGACAAGGAAAGCATCTGGAAAAAACATTCTCTTTTTGTGTCTTGTTTCACGTTTATTATGTTTTTTCACTTTTATTATTTCTTGATTTTCTTCGAGTTATTTTCGGTGGGAATTGTTTTCTGCAAAAGGCCATGTGGTTAGTTTGTTTTTAGAGTTTCATTGGTTAACAGATGCGTAACTTCATGTAAAGTCATTCTCTCTCTCTCTCTCTCTCTCTCTCTCTCTCTCTCTCTCTCTCTCTCTCTCTCTCTCTCTCTCGTTTCCTTGTCAGAAGGCGGAGGACTTTGATCTGATGTGCCAGAGCTAGTTTCCCACAGACGAGTTTTTACTCTTGAGGAGAGAACACGATTCATTTTGTAGTCTTTTGTAAGGCTTCATAATGAACCAATTACTGTACAAATGATTCTCATTAATGGACCTCACCAGTCTTCATAAATTAGAAATGTTTAAATATTCGATTATCAACATCTTTTGCCCTATGCCTTGTGGTCCTTCCATAAGTGGCATGCCTCGGGTAAATAAGTAAGTGTTTGACCTAGATTAGCAAGTGGCTGTATATGCCTAGAATACGGTATTGAAGAATAATATAGATGTTGTGGTATATTTACGGGCTGCTGAAAAAGCAAGAGCCCGTGCAAGCACAAGGCTGGCTTGATCTATCCGTTCATTGCAGTACCCTGTTAAAATATAACCAATGTTGGACTTAAATGGAAAGGGCACATCTTGAGTTTATACACAAGTGCACAACGACAGTTTAATTCATCAACGATGCAGAAAACTTCTACATATTAATCGCTTCAGATGCGTTCACCGTATCTCATCAGCAGCACGTCCAGTCTCCTGGTGAATACTGCGCCACTTACAAAGACTAGAAATTTTGCTTGGAGTAGGTGAGAGGTGTCTGTTAAACAGTATATATATATATATATATATATATATATATATATATATATATATATATATATATATATATATATATTTTATATATATATATATATATATATGGACATCAAGACAACAACAACAACAACATTAAAAAGAGAAAAAAAAATGAGAGAATAACGAAAAGAAGTAAAGAATAGATTAATTTCTGTTTTATGAGAGAAAAATCCTTTACACAGCTCTTTAATTTTACATGTTACTGCTATTCGTTAACCAAGGGAAGGGAGCAGTGAAAGAGTATATATCTCTCTCGTAGGGGATGGGGCAGTGCCGCCAGTGCACCTCACGTGGTGTACTGTAGGCATTACGTAAGAGGTCTTTGCAGCGTTCCTTACGGCCCCTAGCTGCAGTCGCTTTCATTCCTTTTACTGTACCTCCGCTCATGTTCTCCTTCTTCTATCTTACTTTCCAGCCTGCTACGCTTATCAAACCTCTCTCTCTCTCTCTCTCTCTCTCTCTCTCTCTCTCTCTCTCTCTCTCTCTCCACTGGACCATGAAAATCCATCATGGCCGAGTCAGGCATCTTGTCAAGATGTCGTTTCCTTGTGGGTGGGCCGCTGAGGTCGTCCGGCCTATTATGGAAGGTGGCAATTGTCTATGGGGCTTGTTTATTCATGCCCTGTGGGCTATGGGATGCTCTCTCTCTCTCTCTATGCTCTTCTCTCTCTCTCATTGTGCTCTCTCTCTCTCATTGTTTGCTTATGAACACGTGTTCTGCCATGTGATGAATTTTCCTAGATTGTTGATCGTATCTCTTTATAATTGTTTCTTTCAGGTGGTTTGACATGAGTTGATCGTTTAGTGTTGTTTGATTGTTTGGGAATTACTTGACATAATATATGAATATATATATATATATATATATATATATATATAATATATATATATATATATATATATGTATATATAGTAAGACATGTATGTTTATAACTGTGTATACAGTAGTGGCCACAACTGTTGCCTCTTTAATTTTTCATCGCTTGTTATGAAGAGAGAGAAAGACGTACTCACAATCGCTCATATATATATATATATATATATATATATATGTGTGTGTGTGGTGTGTGTGTGTGTGTGTGTGTGTGTGTTTATATATATTCCAGTTCCTACCTCCTGCGAGGCCAATCTGGGGAATTGTTTTTCGCCCTCATCGAATCATACCCACACCTGTGGCGGGAAGTTTCACAATACACCTTTTCCCCAAAATATTGTTTGCGGAAGGAATTTACACCATGTGGCCAGCTTTCCTATAATGGCTGACGCTAAGTTTGTTTGATAATGTAAGTCATGCTGCATGGACCTTTCCACCGAGGGTGCGCATGTAGCAGGAATTAGTCTTCACGCCCGGCTGAACGCGCAACTGGCAGATTTAATAAAGATTTTTGTGCAGTAGCGCAGCGGTAGATGGAATCATAGTTTAGCGGGTTTAAAGTTTCTTATAGTTTTTTAGATCTTCCTGCCAAGTTGAACCTTAAGCAGCGTTTTGAGAATAGAGTTGCACTTAAGACACACGGGGAAAAGGGCCATTTTATGTTCATCTCTCTCAAGGGCAGATTCACTTTGCTCTTATCAAATTATATCAAATGTTACCAAATTTTATCCTTTGAACATAAATTGTTTTTAATTGTTGGTCTAAACTCTGAGGTATCAGGCCTTATCTTAGTAAATCAAGTACGAGATCAGTAACCAAGATATAGTTCAGTGTTCCTCAGCATCAAAAAGATTAGGATTGAGATGTGGCTCATTTTTCTCAGCTCTACAAAGAATAACTCGGCGATCTGTCTTAATCTTTCTCTTCTTTACAGAGAATAGGATTGAAATGTGTCTTATTCTTTGTCTTACTTACAAAGCATAAGATTGCCATGTCTTATTCTTTGTCTTTTTTGCAAAGAATACTCGTACGATTGACTTGCATCTTATTCTTTATATTCCTTACTTAGAATTTGATTGAGCGTTGACTTATATTCTCAGGTGTACAAAGAATAGGGCTGATATTGTATCATTCTTTCTCAAGGAATAAAGTTGAGATGTGGTGCTGTCTTTCTCAGCCCCTCAGCAAGAACACTTCGGAGATGAACTCCTAAGTGACAGTAAAAGATTTCCCTTTTTGTGACCCTGAAGAAGCACTAGCTTGTTCTTAACCATAAAAAGATACAATTTTGGGGCAACGCAATTCAGCGTCAATTCAACTCTGCTTTTATGAAGATAAATGCAACAGCTTCATTTCCAGATGCCCTGTGAGTCCCACTCATTCATGATTTCACAAAACTTTGACCCATATTTAGTTAATTTTCTGAATTTTGGGAAGTTGAGCACTAAAGGATATTGGAGATAATTTACTATATAATAAGGAATAACCAATAAACTCTTATTTTTTAGTGAAGAGTAGCCAATAAACTGATGAAAACACTAAGCGGGTAACCAAATTACTGTTGCCTCCACCTTTCAATAGGGGAGAAGCGTTTAAGCTCTGATACACCTTATTTTCTTCACCGAATACTGTTACATGCTCTGTACCCCATACATTGGCATTATTTTACGTATATTGGGCCACTTCAAAACAAAAAATGGCAATCTGCCTGTTGGCGATCGCTTTTTATGCCGTCTTACTGTACTGAACGGAGAGGTGTCTCACGGGATATGTAACCCTTTCAAGTATACCTTGCACGTAACTACACTGATAAATGCATGGTATATATAGTCACGCCACTCTGCCCCGTAGGAGTTTTTCAAACTTTTTACGTTTCAGACACTAGTCGTCGACTGCTTCTCTCTCTCTCTCTCTCTCTCTCTCACTTGCCGCGACCTTGCACGGAATGAGATGATCTTAACCTTCCTGCCTTCCTTGGATCTAGTGAGCTATACTTGAAGAATGTCAAAGACATGATGGGGAGCTGTTAACATTCCTCCTCCTCCTCCTCCTCCAGCCCCCTTTCGCCTCCCC
The DNA here is from genome assembly GCF_015104395.2 of Macrobrachium nipponense. NCBI lineage: Eukaryota > Metazoa > Arthropoda > Malacostraca > Decapoda > Palaemonidae > Macrobrachium > Macrobrachium nipponense. The sequence goes on along the minus strand of NC_087208.1, from coordinate 60,795,281 downwards.
CCCACTCCCCCATCCCCCCTCTTCCCTTTCCTCAGTCCCTTCCCTCAACGCTCTCACTCTCTCTTCCTCCTCCTCCTCCTCCTCCTCCTCCTCTTATCTGCTCCTCACTATAGGAATGTCCTCTTTCCGGCTACCTGTGTTGTCGTCTAAGTTTGGAGGAATGTGGTTTTTATTAGTTTCGTTATGAATGTCTCTGATCTCTCTAGGAATTTCAGTGTTTGTTTTAGTGACTCGCTGCTGTTAGCGTTTGTTTGCCTTACTTTCCTGCTGGTGATGCTACAACTACTACTTCTGCTGCTAATTTTATTAATATTATTTGCATTCATTCACAGGGAAAGGTTACGGGTCAATTTGAGTCACAATTTGCTCTACAGCTTTTCTTTAAGTGATCGTTCTATTTGGATAACAGTATCTGTTTACATATTTCCATGCATACTTATACGTAGGGAGAGAGAGAGTAACTTTATTTTCAATTGACACAGCTTATTCTACAGTGCATGTATATATATATTATATATATATTATATATATATATATATATATATATATATATATATATATGTATATTATATATATATATATATATATATATATATATATATATGTGTGTGTATGTGTGTGTGTTGTGTGTGTGTGTGTGTGTGTGTGTGTGTGTGTGTGTGTGTATCGAGAGAGAGAGAAAGAGAGAGAGAGAGTTTCAATAATGGCGTCAATAAAGAAAGAATTGGAGAGGTTTACTGTTTATGATGCTTCCCGTTAGTAACGAGAGAGAGAGAGAGAGAGAGAGAGAGAGAGAGAGAGAGAGAGAGAGTAGAAATACTACGTATGACACGATATAGTAAAACAGCTCTCCATGCAATCAAGTTCGATGTTTTTCCATAGTTGGATATATAAATATCCTCGCCAGACCCATATACCTCTTAACCTTTCAATACCTTTTTACGACTTTATAACTACTTCACTTGAGCTTTACTCCTACAACACTCTGTATGCCTTTTGGCGTATTGACAGAGTCCTTTAACGCCTTTCATTCTCCGTACTTTGGCGCTGATTAATTATCTTTGCCTCGTCTCATCGTAATTCAGGCATAAAATCAGATAGACGGTGCAGTTTCCAGTTCGTGTATTTCTGGCTACAATTAAGTCATTTTCTTACTGTTTATTTTCCTTCTAATGGAAACATACGGAAAAACCAAACACAACTTGGTAAAGGGCGCCTTTTTTTTTTTTTTTTTTTTGGTTGAGTTTGCTTGGGAAAGCATAAAAAAAAAAGAATGTTTGGTCGACTGTTAAATTGTAAACTGCTTGCGGCTTGACCAGGGTTTCAGACGCTGAGATCAGCTGATTTTGAAGTCACCGTGCTCGTGATTGCTTCGTCAGAATGGTTTTATGGGTTGTTTGCTTTCGGTAGTGCTTGCCATGGGAAGACTTTTTTTGTTATTATTATTATCTTGTTTACTCTTTTGTCAGCACTGTTTTGATATTTTGTTTTCCTAATTCAGAGTTTTTAAACTTGAATTTCAAGAGTAGAATTGTGAAGAATTTGTTATATTATATACGATATATATATATATATAATATATATATATATATATATATATATATATATATATATATATATAAACGTACAAATAAGTTTTTGTTTCTGTGTATGATTTTATATTGTTATGTTATCTTCAGTATACCTTGGAAAAATATTTGCCTTCCTTCTTAAATTTTCATTTAGTTATTATTTCTTTACATGTATTTACTTACTTTGTTTGATCTCCCTTGTAATCTACTGATCTATTCATTCTCAAGATGATCTGATCTCTCTCTCTCTCTCTCTCTTCTCTCTCTCTCTCTCTCTCTCTCTCTCTCTATATATATATATATATATTATATATATATAATATATATATATATATATATATATATATTATATATATATATATATATATATAGATATATATATAGATATAATATATATATATATATATATATATATATATATATATATATATATATATATATATATATATATATAAAATATATATATATATATATATATATATATATATATATATATATATATATATATATATATATATATATATATAATCTCTAATTATAAAATTGCATGGCGTTTGTACATAGACGGCCTCACATAAAATGGGTTTGGATCAGGAGAGGACTCATTAAGTCTTTTAGTGATCACAGATCAGATGATATAGTTTGAAGGATATGTCCCGTGCTGCATACCAAGTCGGTGTTTTCACTCGCCCCGAAGCCATTCTCAGCTGACGTAGTAGTGTATGAGTTTCTCTGTCTTGACTGCAAATTCGTTGCCTTTATAATGAGCTCTCTCTCTCTCTCTCTCTCTCTCTCTCTCTCTCTCTCTCTCTCTCTCTCTCTCTCACGAACGAGGAAATATCATTGGTCAATCGGTAAAAAAAATCTGTTACCCATTTTCATGGGTAACTTCATTGTTCCATCATGATGAGAATTGTTCCCCATTTTCATGGTCAATATATAACTATATATTATTCTTAGCTGTATACAAGTCGAAGGGGGGGCATGACATGACTTAACAGAGGCGTTTGAAAAGACGTCCAAATGCACGGCTGAACAACTTGCACGTGTCGGGTACACACACACCACACACACACACACAACTGTCCATGATTCCGGATCTCGAGAAGCACCAGTACGGGACAGTCTTCGTTATTTCCTCCGCTGATGCTCGAAGGCTGATTCATCTCTCGCCTTTGATGGATCGGATTGCGCGGAGAATTTTTTCGGGTGGTTTAATGGAGCCTCTACCATTTGCGGAGGAAGATGTTCTGTTCCTGTGGCTCAGTAGCTCACAGAAAGTTGTCATTGGCCCTGTGACTCAGTAGCTCACAGAAAGTTGTCATTGGCCCTGTGGCTCAGTAGCTCACAGAAAGTTGTCATTGGCCCTGTGGCTCAGTAGCTCACAGAAAGTTGCCATTGGCCCTGTGGCTCAGTAGCTCACAGAAAGTTGCCATTGGTCCTGTAACTCGGTAGCTTACAGAAAGTTGTCATTGGCACTGTGACTCGTAGCACAACAGAAGTTGTCATTGGCACTGATGGCTCAGGTAGCTCAAAGAAAGTTTGCCATTGGCCCGTGAGCTCAGTAGCTCACAGAAAGTTGCCATTGGTCCTGTAACTCGGTAGCTTAGCAGAAAGTTTGTCATTGGCACTAGTGACTCAGGAGCTCACGAAAGTTGTCATGGGCCGTGGCTCACTAGCTCACAGAAAAGGTTGTCATTGGTCCTGTAACTCGGTAGCTTACAGAAAGTTGCCATTGGCACTGTGTTTCAGTAGCTCACAGAAAGTTGCGAATAGCCCTGTAACTTGGTAGCTCACAGAAAGTTGCCATTGGCACTGTGTTTCAGTAGCTCACAGAAAGTTGCGAATAGCCCTTTAAACTTGGTCACTACAGAAAGGTTGGCCATTTGGCACTGTGGTTTCAGTACTCACAGAAAGTTGCGAATTAGGCCTGTACTCCCGGTAGGCTACAGAAAGTTGCCATTGGCACTTGTGGCTTCCAGTAAAGTTCCGAAAAGTTCCAATAGCCCTGTAACTCGGTAGCTCACAGAAAGTTGCC
>NC_087208.1:60779172-60786672 GCF_015104395.2 Macrobrachium nipponense | reverse complement strand
CTCTGCTTTCGTTATTTCTCGCACTTTTTTTTTCCTTTCTTTCCGTTTCTTTCTCCTGTCAGTTTCTTTGGATTGTCTGTTTCTTTAATACACAGTTCTCTATTATTTGCTTTTATTAGTAGTATATATGCTCTCTCTCTCTCTCTCCTTTGAGGTCTGTCTTGTCTGTTCCTATTACACCCAGTTTTTCAATTATTTTGCTTTATTATATATTAATCTCTCTCTCTCTCCTCTCTCTCTCTCTCTCTCTCTCTCTCTCTCCTTTGAAGTCTTGACTTGTCTGTTCCTGTCCTTCCAGATATTCCTGTTCTTTGCTTGTAGCATATACTTAATCTCTCTCTCTCTCTCTCTCTCTCTCTCTCTCTCTCTCTCTCTCTCTCTCTCTCTCTCTCTCTCTTTGAAGACGTTCCGAAAGATAATTGGCAGGAACATTTCGTCGGGAGACTTGAAGCTTTATGACTGCCTCTTTGTGCGCTGAGGTCGTTGCTCTGTTTTACTGTCTGCCCCTGAATGTCTCTGTCTGTCTGTCTGTCCGTCTGTCTTTTGTCACTGCGTTTCTCTGTCCACTTTCACTGTCTAGTTTTATCATGTCTTGCGTTTTCCGCTGGTCTTTGCAAACGAGCAACAGCGAAGTGTTTTCGTCTGACCTGTCATCGAGATGTTTGTGTTGTACCTTTGTGCGTCTCTCTCTCATTTATCTCTTCAATTGTTGTTTGTCTTTATTTATTCTCGTCATGTTTTTCTTGCTGGTTTTTTTATGCATCTAATTAGTTGCTGTGTTTGTTGTTTCCTGCTTAGAGTAGGAGGATTCGTTATTTGTAGCCATGGGATATGTTGATTTGACACTGCAATTATTTTAAATACTATAATTATTTGGTTTAATGGATCATACGGGCAAAACATTCTATATATAACGTTACAGATGGATTAAGAAGCTGCAGTGATTGTCTGTAGTGATAGCAGTAGTAGTAGTAGCGATGATAATGGACAGGAAGGTCTCGGCGCAGAAAAATCAGTAAAAATGAGGAAACGTCGCACGTGGAATTAATGGCTACGATCAGGGCAGTTGTGACGAAAAATTTGGAGATTCAATATTTCCTGGAAAGGGTCGGCCGGGCTCCTACAGGCACATTTCGCACTTAACCTCACCCTAAGGGTCTTATTACCTAAGGGTCATATTACCTTAAAGGATCACCCGAACTTCAGCCATAAATGTCCCCCTTGAGGAATTAGAGAGGGGATTCCTTTTCAAGTGCTTAGGTCGTTGGACAACCTTTCTTATGATGTCATGGGAACGGGGAGGGGGCTGTAGGGGGTGGGAGGCGGAGTGAGTGATGACGTCACAAAGATGACGTCAGCATCGCCACCTCTGCGTTTGATTTTTCACCGAAGAAAGTCCTTCAGTTGGGCTTATTTGGGTCGCTTATTTTCGCCGTTGTTCTTGTCGATGTGAGGAGTTGATCAATGATAGTTTTAGCCCTAGAGAGAGAGAGAGAGAGAGAGAGGAAGAGAGAGAGAGAGAGAGAGAGAGAGAGAGAGAGAGAGAGAGAACGAGCTTTGCCTTAAATTCGTCTGCGTTTATCCCAGTTCAGAAATTCATTCTGTTTCGTGGTTACCTATCATCTGCATGGGAATTATTTCAAATGTACGAACTTATAATTGACTGTACGGATGCAGTTACAATTGATTCATATTGCTGTCAAAACCTATAGAAATTTTTTCGATGTTTGGATTCTGTGTAATATGAGCATTATCCCCCAAGATCATTGTCGTGTAATATAATTTTTGTATTTTCGTAGAGGCAGTTTATGCATACGGACGTATACGCACATACATACATGTGTTCCATTCATATGCTTAGCATATATATAATATATATATATATGATATATATATCTATATATATATATATATATATATATATATATATATATGTATATATATACATAAAATATATACATACATAAAGTAAATTTATACATTCCTATGCTGTATTTATAGACGTACATGTAGAAATACATTTAAATCCTGCATTTTTTTTAAATACATGTGTGTTTACATGTGTGTGAGAGTGAAACCTATAGCATCACCATCCTTGAACTATATGGTGCGATCTATAGGAAGAGAGTTCCAGCCTGAGAAGGTCGTTCTTGAGTAAACTCTAATAAAAGTTTCATCATTGCAAAGGTTGTCCGACGAATGGTGTGAGAGAGAGAGAACTGGTCAGTCCAGACTATTTGTTTTGATGGACTTGGTAAAGAATGCAGGTTTGCGAAATGGCTTCAGCAGCTCTCTCTCTCTCTCTCTCTCTCTCTCTCTCTCTCTCTCTCTCTCTCTCTCTCTCTCCGTTATATGTACTATATATTTCTCAGTGTCACCTGTTTCTTGTGATATTCGAGTACGTTTTCAAAGGCGGCACTGCCATTTATGCATACAATTATCTTCCTTTGCCGCTATTATCAGTAATCTCTTTGCTCCAGTGACCGCATTTCTTCTCTCATTTACCATCCCTTATCGTCACTATTTCTCTCTACTCACTTTCATTATTCCGTTTCATAACCAGCTTTCCTCCGCCAATATTCTTCAAAGGCCAGGTAATGAAAGGAGAGCGCGAATCGATTTGCATCGCTCGGCGTCAGAGGGCATCGTTCGGAAGGTGCAATAATAGCGTAGGAGGAGTTCGTGCGATAAGAAATCGGAATGATTTATAATTTCTGGGTTTATCATTGATTTTCCACGATAATACCAGGTACTGGAATCTCGCCTTTGTGCCTTCTAGGCTCAAGGGGCGAAGGTTGGAAAAAAAAGTTCTGGCGTTCTAGTTTACTTGTGGGGTGGGGTGGTGGAGGGGAGAGACTTCGTTCCATGGCAAAATGCCATTAGGCGATGGATATATATAAATTGTTCTCATAATCTCTGGGAATTTTCCCATATTGGTGTTTGATGCGAAGATGTTGATTCTTGCGCTGGCTTTTTGGAGGAATTATCACAAGAAACGTGAACGTTTCGCTACAGGAAAGCTGAATTACCCATAAGCGGAGGGAGGCATTAGGAGCAATATAATATATATATATATATATATATATATATATATATATATATATATATATATATATATATATATATATGAATAAAAATTATCACATCGAACCGTGATCCATTTATATATCAATTCAAGCTACAAATGTCCTTTAATATCTAAATTCACTTTACCTCCCAATGATATATTTTCATATATGTACCGAAGGGGAATTTTTTTAATTGATAATAATTTCGTCCCCCATGGGATCGAACCACCGTCCAAGTGGACGGGGACGAAATCAGGACAGTCAGTGACGCTATCCAATCGCCAACAGAGACTATAAGTTCATATCGATTCTGACCTTACAAATCACCCTCGAAAGCATCCAGATCGAGGGTGATTTGTAAGGTCAGAATCGATATGAACTTATAGCGTCTCTGTTGGCTGATTTGGATAGCGTCACTGACTGTCCTGATTTCGTCCCCGTCCACTTGGACGGTGGTTTTCGATCCCATGGGGGGACGAAAATTATTATCAATTAAAAAATATATATTATATATAAGTTTGTATGTATACACCAATGTACTTGTCATAGCCATATAAATCAGATATATAATTATATATACAATATAGACACAAGCCTACATAAACATATAATAAATATATATATATAGCGCGAGTGTGTATACATACAAACATACATATGTATTAAATATGTAGACTTGCGTCCATTTTGTAAATATGTCTGTGCTTAATTATAGAAGATACGATATGTACAATCACAACACACACATGCTGATTAAATCTTTTTGTAGAATGCACAGGTGTTATAGTTCACAAGAGCTTCATGTTACTGCATTACAGCGACTCATGTCTGCAATGTGTCAGGTATATTTACGCAGAAGAGGGGTACGCTACTGAGGGTTTGGTAGTCGTCATGAGAGAGAGAGAGAGAGAGAGAGAGAGAGAGAGAGAGAGAGAGAGAGAGACCCCTTGTATAGTGCGTTAATTACCTCTGGGATTCTCTATTACGCAATCATTCGGTTTGAACTTTTATCTTTGGGCGCTCGTACGTTCTCCTGCGTCTCATCTAGCGTCTTAGTTTTTTTTTTCTGAGGTTTTCCTACGCAGTTTTCTTTTTCGTTGTACATTTTTTTATTTTTTAGATTTTATAGAATTTTAGATGATTTTTTGCATATTGTGTTATTATTTGATATACATGTTAAACAATGTAAGAATAATTATAGCAGCTATTTTTATTTACGTGACATACTAAGGAAAGCATTTCTTGGAGAATATTTATTAATCTATATATACGTATAATATAAATGCATTAAAATATATAATAATAATTATAAAATAAACATTAATATATATAATATTATCAATTATATATATAATATATATATATAGATTACTTGTAATGATTGCCTTTACGCCTTGTGACGCAAAGGGCCTCTATAAAATTCCGCTACTCGTGTATTTTTGTACAAGTCTCCATTCATCTCCAGCCTCCCAGTCTTGTAGTTCGTATATACTATAGATATATAATATATATATATATATATATAATATATATATATATATATATATATATATATATAATGCGTGTGTTTGTGATATATATAATATATATATATATATATATATATATATATATATATATATATATATATATATATATCCTCATTATTCTTTTATTTTATCATTTCCCGTATTCCATACAAATCAATTTCATTCTATATTTTAGTGTAACAATACCACCTCTGTCTGTGTTAGTGGGTAAGAGCACTGAGGTCTACACCAGGCCTCTTATTCCCTTCGGCACCTTACCACGCTGACACAAACCCGATTTAATCTTCGCCAACCAATGACCGTGACGAGAAGGTGAATTTGAATTAAATATGGTTATTTTCCAAGGCTGTTGTTGACAGAGTTGTCAGTTATACCAATTACCTTTTTTTTTCTTTCTTTCTTTTTTTTGCGCTCTTGAAACAAAGTCAATATATTTCATTCTGTCAAATAATTCAACAGATTTAATCTTTTCAACGATTGACTCATAGTGCAACTGCGAAGTTTTCCCCCTGTTACCCATTTCAAACCTCTTACCGTCAATTTCCGTTTCAGCGCTGAATGACCTCATAGGTCCCATTGCTTGGCCTTTGGCCTAAATTCTATATTCAGTTCCATTAAATCAGTATATTTAACCTTGCCAAATAATTTAATATAAGTAATCTTGTTAGTAAATTCAGTCATTTAATCTTGCAAAGTTGATTCAGCAGATTTAATCTTGTTAATTACATCAGTAATCAAGCTTGTCAGTCATTTCAATAGATTTAATCTTGTCAGGTGGTTCAACAGATCTGATTTTGTCAATTCAGTAGATTCAGCTTCGTAAATCAATTCAATGGATTTCATCTTGTCAACTAATTCAACAGATATAATCTTGTTAATTGATTGTGGATTGAATCTGTAAATTAATTCAGGTAGATTTAATCTTGTTAATTAATTTCATAGAAATAATATTTTTAGTAAATTCAGTATTTTAATCTTATCAGTTAATTCAGCAGATTTAATCGTGAAATTAATTCAATAAAGTAAAGCTTGTCACTCATTTCAATAGATTTAATCCTGTCAATTAATTGAGATTTAATGGCCAATTAATTCAGTAGATTTAACCGTGTTAAATAACTAATTTAGTCTTATCAATTAATTCAGTGTATTTAACCTTACAAGTAAATAATCTGGAAAAAAGATGCATTGGTTATGACATTTACACTGACGATTTAATATGCGATGCGGCTGACTTTATTTGGCTATGTTTTTTCACTGACTCTTAATGGAGATAGAACAGGTTTTCGAGGAAGTCGGGGAGAGAGAGAGAGAGGAGAGAGAGAGAGAGAGAGCTTTGAAACTTGCAAGTGGTCGTAAATTTGTCTCTGTCACAGTTCAGGATTTTTTTTTTTTTTTTTTTTTTGCTCAGCTTTACTAGTAATAATGAATTTTCATTATAATCATCATGCGATGCATTATTATTTATTGTCTTTATTAACATCTCTCTTTTATTAGTAAGAATGTATTTATTAAAGTTTTTGTTTATTGCAATATTTGTCATTTTTTTTATTAGTCTCCATTGTAACCATATTATTATTATTATTATTATTATTATTATTATTATTATTATTATTATTATTATTATTATTATTATTAATGAATAAATAATTTATTCCGTAATGTTTAGATAGTAATACTCACGTCCATGCGCATGCGATCGCGCGCGCGCATCATAAAAGGCGGGCTTTCACCTATGGCGGCATTCGTTGATAACAATCATTTAAGACATCTCCTTCTTTATGTCAACGACATCCACTCGCTTCAGGCGACTTGCGGTTATCAACCCCCCACCCCCTACCCGGTTTTCCTCCCCCTACCCCCACCCCCCAACACCGGGTCTCTCTCTCCTCGGGCTCTCTCTCTCTCTCTCTCTCTCTCTCTCTCATCCAATAGATGTCTCTCTTCTCCCCATTTTCCGTTCTCTACTTATGAGGGGCTATTACTATTACTACACTCTCTCTCTCTCTCTCTCTCTCTCTCTCTCTCTCTCTCTCCAATTCATTCTTCTGCTTCCTTATATCAAGGAGGAAAGATTGGTCAAACATGCACTGGCATCCTTATTAAAGATTTAATTTTTTTTCTCAATTCATTTGTTTTATTGCCCAGATAAGAAAATATAGAGAAGTCAGGAAAACATGGCATGTGGCTGGCCCCTGTGCTTGTTCCGCGTTGCTTGGCCGTCCATCATCGGAATGGAAGCTTGTTGGTGATGCAGAATGCATGAATACTTGATATTTCGCCAGCTACCTTCGACTTCTTGATTTTTATAACGCTTTCGTTCCGGAGTTGTTCGTCTGTTTCTTCAATGTCGTTATCATCACACAGTACACACACACGCATACTATGTATATGTAAATGTGTATATGATTGTGTGTATTGTGTGTATATATATATATATATATATATATATATATATATATATATATATATATATGTATTGTATATATAGTGTGTGTGCGTGTGTGTAACTGTGTATATAAGAAATCTAAATCTAATTATTAAAAAGATATGCAATCTCACACTTCCTGATACTTCTGCTTTGTTATTCGAAGCTTATGAAGTCTCAGAACTCATGAAATATGGATTTGTTTTCGAATTCAGTTTATATCTGAATTTTAAACCACTTATTTATTTTATTTATATTCGTTTCTTTACAAGCAAGAGTAATAATTTTTAGAAAATTATGACAAGAAAAGCTAAATTCATTTATTGGTATTAACACCATTCAACAGTTGCCTTCCCTCGAATCATTTCGAAAGATGTTTCGTCGTTTCCACTTTGAAAATCCAGAATTTTGAAATAAGACGACTCAGCCATAAGGGACGTAAGGTCGAAAGACTCGCGCGCATGCGCAGAAACTCCTT
>NC_087208.1:60766672-60776672 GCF_015104395.2 Macrobrachium nipponense | reverse complement strand
TATATATGTGTGTGTGTGTGTGTGTGTGTGTGTGTGTGTGTGTATGAATAACTTGATCACGACCTATATAAAACGTGATGCTATGTGTATGAATAAAGGTAATGCCACGGAGAAAAATGAAAAAAACGAGAACTTTACTAAAGGGTCGTTAAGACTGAAAAATCTCGGCAGCTCTCGTTTTTTTCATTTTCCTCCGTGGCATTACCTTTATTTATTTATATGTGTATATATAAATGTGTGTGTGTTTGTGTTAAATACTTTCTGGAATCTTTGGTAGCTCCCATCCTATTTCCCCACCACGTTTCCAACCCCCTATTGTCGACTAACTAACCACTCACTGCTCAGGTTAACAGCGGCTAAGTGTATTTTTCTGACAACATAACACGAGGTGTTTTTACCTCTCCGTTTTTGGTGTTGTGGATGCGTTTGTGACTTGTCGTCATTTTTAATCGCTCACATCATATTTTTCACCCTTTTTCGTTCATCAAGTCTTCTGCATGTCTTACTTCCCCGTTGGACGAGTGGTTTACGTGCTCGCCTACCGATTCGGTCGTCGTGAGTTCGACTCCCCGCTCTGCAAACATGGAATCGGAGGAATTTATTGCTGGTGATTAGAAATTAATTTCTCGACATAAACAATTGGTTCCTAGCCACGTAAAGAATATGCAATCCTTCGGGACAGCCCTAGGAGAGCTGTTCATCAGCTCGGTGGTCTGGTTAAACTAAGGTATGCTTAATTTTTCTGCATGCATTACGTGCATCGACAAATTCCCAGATTTGTCATGGCGGTGTTCACATATACGATGGAATTTTTAATGAAATCGTGAACAGATTTAATGGACATTTGATTTATTTATGGTTCATGTAACCTTTGTGAATTTGTGATGTTATTTTTAAAGCCCTTGATGTTACCGGGAATGCGATTTAGAGGATTCAGAAAACGTCGATGAACTTTTATTTCGACATCGAAATTAGCTCGATTAGCAAACCACTTATTTCGTTATATTTTGATGCAATCGTGCTCCAAGATTTTGGAAATGATGTTGGTAGGCGCATCCATTTCTTTTACCTTGGTTGCAACAATCGCAGTTGTGTAACTCCCAGATATGTAATTCAATGTCTAGGCTTTAATAGTGTGCCTCTATCTGATGTCCTCGACCATCATTCAAACTCTCTCTCTCTCTCTCTCTCTCTCTCTCTCTCTCTCTCTCTCTCTCTGGATAAGAGAAATGTATTTCCGGTGTTCAGAAATTCATTTCTCGATATAATATGGTTCGGATCCCTCAATAAGCTGTTGGTCCCGTTGCTAAGGAACCAAGTGGTTCCTATAACTCTAGCTACTACGTAAGACTGAGACTTGAAGGCCAATAGCACAGGTGCCATATTTCTTTAATCTCATTCAGATTTTCCAAGCAAAACGGTGATGATCTCGTAGATCTGGCTTATTTTTCGAACAGCGTTGCCATTTTTCTTTAGTCTCATTCAAATTGTCTAAGGAAAAGGATAATGATCTCGTAGATCTGGCATATTTTTCGAACAGCGTTGCCGTTTTTTTTAATCTCATTCAAATTGTCCAACCAAAGGGAGTTTGTGATAAATTGGGGAATAATCTCAGTACATTATGGCATATTTTTCCGAACAGCGTTGCCGTTTTTTCTTTTAATTTTTCTTTAACATTCATTCAAATTGTCCAAGTAAAAGGATGATAATCTCGTAGATATGGCATATTTTTAGAACAGCGGTGCCGTTTTTCTTTAATCTCATTCAAATTGTCCAAGCAAAAGGGTGATAATCTCGTAGATATGGCATATTTTTCGAACAGCGGTGCCGATTTTCTTTAATCTCATTCAAATTGTCCAAGCAAAAGGGTGATAATCTCGTACATATGGCATATTTTCGAGCAGCGTTGCCGTTTTTCTTTAATCTCATTCAAATTGTCCAAGCAAAAGGGTGATAATCTCGTAGATCTGGCATATTTTTCGAACAGTGGTGCCGTTTTTCTTTAATCTCATTCAAATTTTCCCAAACAAAAGGGTGATCATCTCGTAGATCTGGCATATTTTTCGAACAGCGTTGCCGTTTCCTCGTGTGTGGACGATTAAGTGAAGTGACCGATATGGGTTGCAGTATAAATGGGATTGTCTGTCACCTCCTTTCATTCCTTTGTACAAAAGCAAAACGCAAGGATCAAAACATTATCTGTCGACCCTGCTGTCCACACAAGGGAAGGCTGTCATCGAGAGGTCGACGCATTCTTAAAGATTTTCATAAAAGATATATATAACATATATATATTTATTATATATAATATATATATATATATATGTGTGTGTGTTGTGTGTGTGTGTGTGTGCTGTGTGTGTGTGTGTGTGTGTGTGCGTGTGTGTGTGTGTGTTTGTGTACGAAAGCGATTGGATTTCTGCCTGTTATTTTCCTGTGGGATTCCCTTATTTAATGAAGTCACGTGCATTTACTGTGATTTTTAAAGCACACACACATATAAACAAAAGCGTTTGGATTTCTGCCTATCATTTTCCTGTGCGGTATTCGCTTATTATATATATTATATATATATATATATATATATATATATATATATATATATATATATATATATATATATATATATATGTCATGTACTTTTACGTTTACATACATACATTTCTTAAGACGAAGTCAACAGTACGGGAAAACGCATAGCTGGACTGTCTCAAGCTATAAGCTAGAGTTATAGCAACGTAAATAAAAATCTAATCCTCCGGGCCAGCCCTAGGAGAGCTGTTAATCAGCTTAGTGGTCTGGTTAAACTAAGATGTACTAACTCTCTCTCTCTCTCTCTCTCTCTCTCTCTCTCTCTCGCTCTCTTCTCTCTCTCTCTCTCTCTCTCTCTCTCGTTGACCATTTCCTTATCTCGAATTGAGCTTTCTTTATTATCGTCGTTCCTGTCACCCCCCCCCCCCACTTTTTTTTTTTTTTTTTTTTTTTCTTTTTTTTTTTTAACGCTGTTGTACTTCGTTCCCGTTTGACTTGGCTTTTCAAATGCAAATGATTCTGTTCTTTGCAAATTCACACCTCCACTCCACTGCCCCCCACCCCACCCCATTATTAATCTTCCTCAAAAGCTCTTTATGGTCCTCGCTTAATCTTGTTGGATCTATTAGTGCCAATTTGAATCGCATCTCTTGGCGTAGATGTTACGAAACTCTGTTTATTTCGGTTCGTTGAAATGACTCCAAAGCAATTTCCCTACTTTTTTTTTTGTTTCTACTCCACAATAATGTTTGGAAATTTTAAAGTTTGTTCCTAGCTTGGAAGTAGATAGTGCTGTTGGACTCGGAGCAAGTCACCTTACGGGCCTTGGGTGAGGGTGTTCCAAAAAGCTGGGTGTGGTCTTTTTTGTTTTGGAAGAACTCTTCCTTAGTTATCCTTTTATATAAATATTGTTCTCTTAGCTGGAGAGGCTCTTGGCGCGTTTACGTGGCACACACACACACAAACACACACACAGTGTTTCGTAATGTAGCGGAATCAAAGGCTTTCAAATGTCTATTCACCTCCGCCGTCAGGTCGTCGCCTTCTGGTAGTTTTACAGGAATTATTTTGGCCATTGCTCTTGGGGGCCTCTTCATTGATTGCCATCTACTCCTAACAAGATTAAGATTATGACATAGCAATGTAGCACAGTAATTTTAATGCACATCACGAAATCCCCCACTAATTTGTGATACACGGAATATTAGAAATATCAACGCCAAAGAAACTTATATAATTTTAGAAACCACACAGGGAAAGAAAATTTTAGCTGAAAATGATAGATTCCTTTTGAAACCATTCTAAAATTTTTACAACACTGACCTCTTAAATAAATGTTATTTACAACAAATACATTTTACATTCAAATCCTTTTGGGCCAGCCCTAGAAGAGTTTATTTAAATCGGTGGTCTGATAAAACTACCACAGTTAAACCTGGTGTTTCCACATTTTGCCAAAGCCAGTATTTTGATAACTGTCTTTTATATTTATTTTCGATACATTATCTGAGATAACAATTGAGGCGCCTTGGATAGTGTTCTTCAACTTTGTGCATGTGCGTGTGTGTATGTATGTATGTATGTATGTATGTATGTATGTTGTTCATTTGTGCGTATTTCATCCCGGCGATGAAGTCAATCTCTAGGTATTTCAGCATGTGTGTACCCATTCTGAGTTAAACCCGCCCCCCCACCCCCCCCCCCCCCCCCCCCCCCCCCCCCCCCCCCCCCCAGCTCTGACGGGGGGGGGGGGGAAAACTCTCACCTAACCCAGCGTAAGTTATTTTAGTCATATTTCAGAACCATTTATGTAATGTCACATGTTATGAGTCATTGCTAATTAAAAATGAAAATTGGAAAAAAAAAATGGACCTGTGATGACGCATTGCCCCGCCATGATATGAG
This sequence comes from Macrobrachium nipponense, assembly GCF_015104395.2. Lineage (NCBI taxonomy): Eukaryota > Metazoa > Arthropoda > Malacostraca > Decapoda > Palaemonidae > Macrobrachium > Macrobrachium nipponense. The sequence goes on along the minus strand of NC_087208.1, from coordinate 60,772,235 downwards.
AGGCGTTTGCAACAATGGTCGGACGTAGCTTTGCGGACGTTCGTTTACATTTGATGCAATTGTTGCCATTGTTCATCTTTCTTCTCGGTATGGGACAGGTGGAGAGAGAGGGTGGGGGGTGGGGGGGTGTTGTGGATGGGCCAGGTTGATTGACAGTTCCGGTATGTTGGATCTCTCTCTCTCTCTCTCTCTCTCTCTCCTCTCTCTCTCTATCTCTCTCTCTCTCTTCTCTCTCTCTGTATATGAAATCTACAGATGACAAGTACCAGATCCTTGAATTTGCAGTGGCGGGCAGGATTTGAATTGAACATCCCAGCAGCTTCTCGATGCTATTAGATTTTTTCTTTTGGGAGGAGGGGACGTTTTCCACTGAAAACCTTTAATCCAAATTGGGGAATAGATTCAAAACTGGGTTAGGGGCAATGGAAATTAGAATTCATGGATGTATTTCCTCTTTCCTTCTTTATCTTGCTTTCTTTTTCATGGTTTGGAAGTGGAATTTAATTCCCATGACTGTATAATAATTGGCTCTCTCTCTCTCTCTCTCTCTCTCTCTCTCTCTCTCTCTCTCTCTCTCTCTCTCTCTCTCTCTGCGCCCCTCATCCTACTCCATTCTTATCCTAGGATGAGAGGTTTTGGAGATAGCGGTTGGATAAAAGAAAAGCTCTCTCTCTCTCTCTCTCTCTCGGGATATCCACATGGAGGTAGCAACGCCATTGACAAGAAAACATCGTGTGATATCATAAGCATCTGAATGGTACGCTAATGATGAAGTATACGATTTTTTTTTTCTTTTTACACGGAGCTGGGTCTGGAACGCTTTTTTGATCTCGTCCTTAATCAGGGATGTTGGGATGTTAGCTTACGTTGAAAGAGAGAGAGAGAGAGAGAGAGAGAGAGAGAGAGAGAGAGAGAGAGAGATGGTTAAGGCAAAAGAAAAAGTGCCCAAGTTGGAATTTTATTTTCTCTGTCTCTAGAGAGAGAGAGAGAATTGGTTAAAGGCAAATGAAAAATTGATCCAGTTTGGATTCTCTCTCTCTTCTCTCTCTCTCTCTCTCTCTCCTCTCTCTCTCTCTCTCTCCTTCCTGGGTAGTAGGACATCCAAAAATAAACTCGGAAGATGAGATGAAACTGATATTTCTTGCATTCCTTTTTTTATCGTTTCTATTCTTAGCTTTCGGCTGTAAGTTTTGTGGGCTAATTTTGAGAAATAATTTCATTTGAGGAATGTTTTGTCTCCTTCAATATTTATATGATCTCAATGTATAACCTTTCATTTTGTTGTGATTGTTTTATTGTTTGTGTATTTTTGGAGTTGATATTTTGCATATGATGGAATGCTAAATCTATATTGTCCCGTAATTATGGAATATCTAGAGGGTGAAAGATACGGAGTACATATCGACTTTGCACACGCAATAACTTTTTATATAACAAAATCATTGAAGTAAAAAATTGCTAAACAAATAGTTTTTTATATATGTGTTTTTTTGCTATTTACTGTTGAACTATTTATTCACATTGACTGTTTCATTCACTCACCCTGATTAGTTACTTTCGCTTGCATGTTTTCATATCCTTGCTTTATTATATTATATTATTATTATTAGTATCTCCGCCCTTCCATCGACGTCGATTATCCTCCTCCATTTTACGAATGTTGAACTGGAATGAACGTTCAGCCGTCGGTTTTTCCTCCACCACCATTTTGCCTTCGCATTTGAAGGGACATCTGATTGGCTTTCCGAGAAACTTAGAATGGGACTCTGTACCCGCGTGCACTAACACCCCCTCCCCCTACATTTTTCACACTTCTTTCCTTCCCTTCACAACACCACCTTCTTATCGCCTTCATGAAGTACTAGGCTTCCCCCTCTAAACCACCATTCTTGCACCGCCTCTGTAATTTGTTTATTTTTACTGTTCCTTTTTTATCGACTTTTTTCTTTATTTTTTATCATCTCAAGATTGGAAGCCAGTTTAGCTTACCTTCGATGGTTTTCGTGAAGTCGTACGTTTTGCTGGTTGCTTGACGTGCTTCATTTATTCGAGTATTCAAAAGAGTTTGGAAGACACGCCCACTGAACGAGTCTGAATGTACTTGCTAGAAGAGAAAGTTGATAAGTAACGCAAGCAAGAATAAGTTAATGTAAATTGGTGGAATCTAAGAAGAAAGAGCAGTGAATGCTAATGTAAATGATAAAGAATGAAAGCAGTTGAAAGCAGTTGATTTAGATTAGTATGTGAACTTAAAAAATAAGCAAATGATAATACGGTGAAAGTAAGGATGTGTCGCAATAAATAAACCAAGAATAACAGCGGGATGGGTGCAAGAACTTGGTAATATACGTCGAGTGCCTCTGCAAACCAAGGTGTGAATGTATGAAGGGATTGTTGAACAAACTCTCCTTTATGGAAGTGAGGTGTACCTGTTGGTTACGCTTGAAAGAAAATGAATTTTGCAGCTGTTTAGGACCTATCAAGGACTGGAAAAATTATGTGAGAGAGTTAGTGAAAAGCAATAGTCTTGATATCCGCGAAGCAGGTTCCCAAACTATAACCGATTACCGAACCTCCCCTGAAAAAACGGGACGCCATATCTTGAAAACTAACCATAGAACCTTCTTAGAAATAATCTCATTATGGTTCCCACACCCTAATAATCCACGGTAACAGGCTTTGAACCACCTAACCTAAACCAAACCAGCCTAAAGCGCCTCAGTGGCGTTGTCGGTATGGTCTTGGCCTACCACCTCGGTGGCCGCGAGTTCGATTCTCGGGCATGCCACTGAGGAGTTAGAGATGTGTATTTCTGGTTCACTCTAGACGTGGTTCGGAAGCCGTTGGTCCCGTTGCTGAATAACCATTGGTTCCATGCAACGTAAAAACACCATACAAACAAACAAACCAAACTAGCCTAACCTAACCTTGGAGCATGGCAAAAAAAAACCAGGGCTGGTGCAATGCTAGCATACATCTCGGGAATTTGAATCCTGGAAGCTTGAGAATGTATATAGGGGTATATAATAGGTTTTGATACACTGCTAATGAACCTTACATGTAGATAAATGCGAGTTTTGGTTAGGAGGAGGTTGCTAGACACAAGCCCATCTTTATTTTAGTTGCGACCCATCACAGCCGACTAACTTGACAGTACCTAATTCACTGCATACGTAGGTCAGCAGAGGCGCATTAGTTTTAACGCTATTTGCTTGTCGCATTCCGGCCTGCTCAGGACTCGAACGTGGGCTTTCTTGCTAGTGTGGAAAAATTTCCCAAATTCACGTACACTATATATATTGAATTTTCATCACATGAATATATCCAATTAGCTCTACCTCGGACTAATATATTTTCATATATGTTAACCGAAGTCGGTTCAGACGTCACTGAAGTCCTGATTTCTCCTCTGTGCGCTGGTTCGAGCCCACGAGAGGACGAAATTCTTATCAACTAAAAATTCCCCTGCGGTTAACATACGTGAAAATATGTGAATTCCGAGGTAGAGCGAATTGGATATTAAAGGACATTTTGTAGCTTAATGCTTGTATATGAATCACGGTGATGTGCTTAAAATTCAGATATATATATATATATATATATATCATATATATATATATTATATATATATATATATATGTGTGTGTGTGTGTGTGTGTGTGTGTGTGTGTGTCTTTGTGTGTGTTGCGTCATTGAAGCCGGAGATGATTTGCATAAAAGTACAGGGTGTCCATAAAGTCCCAGTACCATTCTGAACAATAAATACTTGTAATGGTACTGGGACTTTATGGACACCCTGTATTATCACATTAAAGGTAACGTTTGAGCCCTATTGTCCTTCTTTTACTTAATGCTTCATTATTCCAAATGTTGGTGGAATATATAAAAACATTGGGTGTTTGTCGTTGACATCAGCATTCGCATTGTTGTCTGCCTCTTGTAATTGTAAATAATGTTGTTTTTATCTTGCATTCAGTTTTAAATGAGTTTTTTTTATCGGGCAATTTACTTGTAACGCCTCAATCGAAAAAAATGGGAAAATAAGAAACAAAAAAGCCCATATGAAAAAAAATGGGAAATAAAAAAAAAGCCATATGGGTGAAAATTAGCCACAATTAGCATTGGCATTGGAAATTCTCTTCTCTCTCTCTCTCTCTCTCTCTCTCTCTCTCTCTCTCTCTCTCTCTCTCTCTCTCATTTAAACGATGATATTCATCAGAATCTAAAAAAATGAAAAAAAAGCTATATGGGTGAGGATTAGCTACAATTAGTATTGACATTAGAAATTATCTCTCTCTCTCTCTCTCTCTCTCTCTCTCTCTCTCTCTCTCTCTCATATTTAAACGATGACATTCATCAGAATCTATAAAAATGGAAAAATTAAAAGAAAGCTATTTGGGTGAAAATTAGCTACCATTAGTATAATCTCTCTCTCTCTCTCTCTCTCTCTCCTCTCTCTCTCTCTCTCTCTCTCTCTCTCATTTAAACGATGGTATTCATCAGAATCTTTAATAAAAGTGAAAATAAAAGCTGTATGGGTGAAAATTAGGTACAATTAGTATTGCCATTGGAAATTCTCTCTCTCTCTCTCTCTCTCTCTCTCTCTCTCTCTCTCTCTCTCTCTCTCTCTCTCTCTCTCTCTCGTTTAAACGATGATATTCATCAGAATCTAAAAAAATGGAAAAATATAAAAAAAGGTATATGATTGAAAACTAACTACCATTAGTATTAGCATCTCTCTCTCTCTCTCTCTCTCTCTCTCTCTCTCTCTCTCTCTCTCTCTCTTTCAGGAAATAGCGAAAGCGAGGGACGGGGGAGTGTCTATGATAGTAATGTAAGAGGAAGATCTGGATGAGGAGGAGCAGTAGGAAGAACGGTCTGAAAGACGAGTTATCATTATTGGCAGAGAGAGTGGACATTATACTTATTTAGTGGCGTTATTCGTAAAAGGTTTCTCGCCGCCGATTACATAATGAGCGTGACGCGGAAGTCTTCTTCTGCGATCTATGTTGTTGTAGATGTTTAACTACTGAGCTAAAATTCGTTTTATTAGATTTTGATTAAGGAATTATTGTTTAATTGTGGAGATTAAATTCGTTTTGTTAATTAGATTTTGATTTAGGAATTATTGTTTAATTGTGGAGATAACATTCGTTTTGTTATTTAGACTTTGATGAAGGAATTATTGTTTAACTGCGGAGATAGAATTCATTTTATCAATTAGATTTTGATTTAGGAATTATTTTTTAACTGTGGAGATAAAACTCGTTTTATTAACTAGGTTTTCGATTTAGAAATTACTATTATTTTACAAATACAGTGGAATTTCAGTCCTTTGACCTGATATAAATTATTTTATTACGTTTTTGTAAAGGAATCACTTATTTTCATAAACAAAACTGTTTTTTTTTTATCTAACCTTTACTCTGGTCTTTAGCCACTGTATTTACATTAAAACAAGTCTTCATCTCTCATTACCTGTGTTTCCAAGTTCTTTTTTGCGAATAGTAATAATAATAATAATAATAAAAAAATAATAATAATAATAATAATAGCAGTAGTA
>NC_087208.1:60756672-60761672 GCF_015104395.2 Macrobrachium nipponense | reverse complement strand
CTACTTTCATTTTGGGAGGTGGGTTGTTTATTGTCACATTTTCAAAAATTGTCGCATGAAAATTTTTAACAATTACATGAAACGAGTAGGTAATTATTTTTTAATTTCCTCTTCATTGTATATATATATATATATATATTAATATATATTTAATTTTTATCACATCACCGTGATTCATTATAGTATACATGCATTAAGCTACAAATGTCCTTTAATGTCCAATTCGCTCTACCACGGAATTAATATATTTTCATATATGTTAACCGATGGGAAATTTTTAGTTGATAATAATAATTTGTGGGTTCGGACCAGTAGAGCGAATTGGATATTAAAGGACATTTGTAGCTTAATGCATATATATATCATATATATATATATATATATATATATATATATATATATACATAATAATATATAATATATATATATATAGAATAATATATATATATATATATATATATATATATATATATATATATATATATATATATAATATATATATATATATATATATAATATATATAATATTTATTCCTCAATTGTTGGCATCTCATGGTGGATCCGCTGAGGGATATGATATCGCGTAACTTGACGCTATAAAGTTAACGAAAAAGGCAGGTCGTTAAAAAGTGAAAAGTGAAATGTTTGTTTATGGGAAAGAGAAGACGCCCGTGAGTACGGGGCCGGGGGGGGGGGGGGGGAGATGGTAGTGAAGGGGTTAGGGGGGAGGAGGAAAGGCGGACCAAGGGAGTGGGGGAGGAGGGAGGGATCTTTTTTGAGATAATGACGTAGGAACTTCACAGAACAATGAACGATATGATTCATATCTTTGCACCAAGGGTTAAATATGCATTGTGTTTATTTTACCTGTCGCTTTTCTCCTCTTCAATTCCAGACGAGAGAGAGAGAGAGAGGCTGACCAGATCGCTTTCAGTTTTCCTTATGAGGCAAAAGGTCAGCGAAGTATTCAGTGATAAACGTGATGGTAAATTATACACTGGTTCTGGGGTGTTGAGCTAATCGTTGCTATCGTAAACTAGAAAAAAAATATATGTATATTTTATTCTGGGCAATTAGTTCTAGTTTAAATAAATAGTCTTAGAAACGAGAAGCATATGGAATGTTGGTTGTCAAGCATATTATCTTATCCACTATATATAATATCTATATATATATATATATATCTATATTATTATATATATATATATATATATAGAAATATTTTTGTAACCTTATGCAAGAAATAGCACCAAAGCTATACCGCTCTCGGATTTTTCAGAGATTTTTTAGGGATGAGGTTGATAGACCTACGCCATTTTGTGTTACTCTAGCAGATATTGGTACCTTTTTACAGCTGGTAAACAGCAGTAGGGCGGGAACTATCTACGGGCCTAGAAAACGGGAGCTGAGTGCTGCACCGTAGCCAAAGTGCCTGAGATCGATCTCGCAGTGGGGTATCGACTATGTCTTGAAAAATCTTTTGTTCCTCAGTTGATTTAAACAGAGAGATTTGTAGATGGTTCTTAATTGACTGTAGTGGGTTACGATCAGGAAAGGACAGGAAGGTTACTAGCGAGCGTGCCTGAGATCGATCTCGATCTCGCTGTGGGGTATCGACCGTCTAGAAAAATCTTTTGTTCCCCAGTTGACGTAAACAGTGAGATTTATACATGGTTCTTAATTGACTGTAGTGGGTTACGATCAGGAAAGGACAGGAAGGTTATATTGTATATATATATATATATATATAATATATATATATATATATATATATATATGTGTGTGTGTGTGTGTGTGTGTGTGTGTGTGTGTGTGTGTATCCTATGTATGTATGAATATACGCATGCATGCATGCATGCATTCCCTTCCCAGTCTGCCTGTAATCTAACAGTCGAATATCCACTCGCTCTGACAGACCTCTTTGTTGAGCAGAATGATAAAGAATGTTTTTAGTTATTTACTTCCTTTCCACCGTGAATACTGCTTTGTGACTCTCTCTCTCTCTCTCTCTCTCTCTTCTCTCTCGGGATCTCTCTCTCAGGGAGGTGAATCAAGCTTTTGTGTACACATAATAGATGTTATGTCTTCAATATCTTCAGGATAATTGTTACCTCCAGTTGGGATGGGCATTTTGCATAATGGGAGACTCAGTAGTTTTTATTGTTTGAAATGGTTCTTCTATGTATTTTTATTATTATTATTATTATTATTATTATTATTATTATTATTATTATTATTATTATTATTGCAGTTTATTTTTATTTTTCTGGTGTTGAAATGACTAGTCATTTTTGTTATCATAGACATGGGTATAAATGATATTATCTTTCCCATTTCCCTTGTTTTTCCGAACTGAAAATTATTATTATTATTTATTATTATTATTATTATTATTATTATTATTATTATTATTATTATTATTATTATTATTTTATAATTCAGAAGATAAAACCCTATTCATATGGAACAAGCCGTTAGGGGCCACTGACTTGAAATTCAAGCTTCCACAGAATATAGGTTTAATTTGAAAGAAGTTAAAGAAGATAAAAGGAAATACAGAAAACAGAGAGATCAGTCATTAGAAAATAAGAAATAAGATATTTTGATAAGTTAAGAAATAAATAGATAAAAATAAAAATATTATTAAAATATGAGGTGAAATGTTTTTGGGTAATAATGAATTGCATCTTCGGTTGGGCTTTTGAGGCAGAAAGGAGAAATTAATTATAAGAAATGAAAAATAAGATACATTGATAAGTTAACAGATAAATAAATGAATACATAAATAAATAAAGGAGGTTCTACTAATTACACAACATTGGCATTTGGACAAGCGCCTTCCTCTCTCATTCCCGGACAGGCATTCGTTGTTGGCCGTCTTTGATCGTTCTACTAGCAAAGGCATTATTTATTGCTTTGTTTAATACAACAGAGTTATTGTCGACACTGTTATGCATTGCAGCTCTTAACATCCTCTGGCAAAATTTGATAACAGCAAATCTCGCAGTAATGGTCAGCGATTGATTTCTATAACAGACAAAGAGGGGTTTGTTTATTGAAGTAATTTACGAAGGACTCACATTGTGGCTGTGTTTTTGATGTAATCGGATTATGTGATCGAGTCATAGATCACTTGTTGGAATGCTGTTGTTGCTTGGTTTTCAAACCTTTGCGCGGATTCAACGTTTATGAATGGCTCGCTCCTATACTGGCCTTGGAAGGCTGGGATTTGTCGGAATTTATTTGGATTTACTGATCGGCTTGCTCTTACCGGCCTTGGGAGGCTGGGATTTGTAGGAATTTATTTGGTTTTACTGATCCTATTCAGTTCCTATTGTCTGTATTCATCGATAATGCGTACATATGTGAGCGCATTTGTTGAATATACTTATTCGTGTATGCTTACACCTTAATGTGTGTTTTTGTGTAGATACGTTTCAGTAGTTTGCAGGCGCTGCAGGTGGACATTACGGCATGTCGTGATGCCAGAATGAAAGAGCAGCTAATGAGAAGAAGAGAGGACAAAAAGGTCACTGTGCCCACTGTGGCAGAGGTGAAGACAGTGACTTGGAAACTTTAGTTGAATCACTGGGACAGAATGGACGCTGAAAAGGCACTAATGTGGTAATTCAGTAATATTTCTTGACAGTTTAGACGTAACAGGAGAAAATGGTATATTTATCAAGCGTATATAGTTATTAGATGTAAAAGGTTGAGAATAAAAAGAAAAAATTCAAAGTAACCTGAATCTTGGTTGGGATGGGTTGAGCACTGAGAAAGTATGGCCGCGCTGGGTGACTTAATTGTAAAGGTTGGTGTTAGAGGGAGAGATCGTATAGTTATTACCTATAGAATGGCAGGAGTGATTGAGAATGAATTAATTAAGCGTTTCTGGGAAATGTGTTGCAAAGGGGTTGATTATTGGAGAGAAATATTTTAAGGAATATTTATTATTATATAATAAAAATTGCTAGCAGTTATATTAATGTTACTTTAACCCAGCTGTCAAAAAACAGAAACTACAATAATGAAGTAACAGTAAGATAGCAAACAAACACCAATTAACGAACACAAGTATGTAAATACATTTCACAAAAATGATAGAATAGCACCTCAGCAGTTATACTGACATGAAAAAACTAATGCGTGCTAATTGCTAAGGAAATGGCGGTAACGGTACCAGTGGGATTTCGGTCTTTGAATATAGAGCTCGCAGGAGACCGTCTCAAAATCAGAGCAGTCATTGTTTTGAAGAAGTAAAGCACCACTTCGAGCAACCTCGTATAGAGGTTGAAGATCCCTGGTGCACAAAAAAAAAAAAAAAAAAAGCAGGACCTGAGTTAAGAGTGGGTAGTCCGTCGTTCTGTCTGGCCGTTCAGTGTTTTGAAGCTTTGATATCAACATTGTTCACAAACAACGTTTGTAACCAAGGTACTGTCTTTTGGAGAGTCTCGTGTGGTCAAATAGTCTTGGAAAATTTCGGTAATTTCAGTCGCTGTTGCTGCTGCTGCTCTCTCTCTCTCTCTCTCTCTCTCTCTCTCTCTCTCTCCTCTCATCTACAGTAGTGTTGTTTAGTTTTGAAGTGAATCTACTTTAATACGAATAATTTCATATAGATATTGTTTGCTAATTCCTTCTGCAGGTTTCATGACTCCGTTGCACAGTGTAACATTATTATGTATATGTATGCATATATGTATGTTTGTAATGTACATACATACATACATACATATATACACACACACACATATTATATATATATAGATATTATATATGTATGTATGTAGGTATGTATGTATGTGTATATATATGTATATGGATATCAGAAGTCATATATTACCCATTTCATTCCCTCCTAAGTTTTGATCTGGCCAACCTCCCTCCCTCCCACCCTCTCCCCACCGGGACCCATGTGCTTGCACGGTCCGTCAGCCATATCCTGCTGCTCTCTCTGACTTGCCAGCAGCCGCTCCTCCTTGTGTTGTCAGAAGTCTCGAGTC
>NC_087208.1:60711672-60751672 GCF_015104395.2 Macrobrachium nipponense | reverse complement strand
GCCACTCTGAAGATGCCAAAAGTATTACGAAATCACATTATATATTTGTATCCATATAATGCTTTCAGACAGTTGAATGAGTCAACATTCTAGAAAGTCTTCTTTTCCAATTACTCGAGAGAGAGAGAGAGAGAGAGAGAGAGAGAGAGAGAGAGAGAGAGAGAGAGAGATGGCTTGTGTGTGTACATACAATATCTCTGGGACACGTTTGAATTTGGACGGGAGATGAGATTTCTTGGCAAGAAATCATACGCCACTTGGCAGGTTTTAAAATATGCCCTCTCTCTCTCTCTCTCCTCTCTCTCTCTCTCTCTCTCTCTCTCTCTCTCTCTCTCCTCAACCCGAGACATAACAGGTGGCCCCATCTGGCATGTGGAAGACAAGATGAAGGGAAAAAAGGAGAGGTAGGTAGACTAAGATGATATAATGAGGAACATGAGGAGGAGGAGAAGTAAAAAAAAAAGACAAATAAAAATGTCGAGGAGGAAGGGTAGGGAGGAGAGGTGGAATGGGGTGGGGACGAGGAGAAGTATAGAAGAGAGAGGAAATGATGGAAAGGATAAAGGAAAGACGGAGGAACAGAGAGAATGAACGATAATTAAGGAGAGGGAAAATGGGAGAAAGGACTTGGATAATGATTTTCTTAAGTATAAAGAAGTAATTAATAAAAAGAAATTATTTTAATGTAAATATAGAGTAGTTAAATTAGAGCACTCCTTGGTTCATTTGAATGTAGATTTTATTCTAGATTTATATTTTCCTCATTTCTCTCCTTATTTCCTGTGTCTTTGTATTTACATGATTTCCATATGTTATTGTTGATTACTAAATATATATATATATATATATATATATATATATATATATATATATATATATATATATATATTCGTTAAAAGCAATTGCTTTAGTGCCATCGATAAGTTTCTTGTAGGTATCTTCATACTGACGAAGTTTTTTTTCCGATTCTCGTTCGTCAATTTCTGGTGAAAAATACGCAGACTTCCTTCTTCCATTTATTGAATTTTGTCGCGACAGCTGTTTCGCCATTATGGCATTATCAAGCGACTACTGACTTACAATCTGGCATTTCGGCCTATTTATTTCATCGTGTGGGAGGTATGACCTTGAGGTATGGTATATATGTGTATATATATATATATATATATATATATATATATATATATATATATATATATATTAGAATGTGTGTAGGTACTTACGCATACACACAAAACAAGAGAAGCAAAGGAACGAACTTTTATTTAGTCATTGAATAATGTTTGTCAGAACTGCATGCTCCTCCTGAGCTAACTTCTCAAGGTCATTTGTTCTCCTCTCCATTAAAGGAACGAGTTTGTTTTCCTGTTCTCTGTATAGATTTTTATGTTAATATTTGTGAATTTTTCATTGAATATTATTTACAGAAACATATATATATATAATATAATATATATATATATATATATATATATATATATATAATATATATACATACGTGCATATATATGTAGAGGAAGCCATGAAAAACGGTTGTAAGTCCTGACCGGTTTCAACTGTATTGCTAAGCCATCTTCAGGTGGCCAACTGGTGGGAGGCAGGCGAGGATTAACCTTGGACCTAGTGAATGTAATCAAGCTTTCTATTACTGGTTAGACCACCCACCACATATATATATAAATTAGATTGGTAGATAGATATGTGTGTATGGGTGATTATAGCTTAATAGTGTAGCACTGGCCTCGCTTTCCATAAGGACTGTGGTTTGCTCCCAGCCTACCGCCCACCATTTGTTTTAGATTTGGTTGGGACATCAGCAATGCCGTCGTTAGAGGCTTGATGAGAATATATATATATATATATATATATATATATCTATATATATATATATATATATATATATATATAAGGTTGTAGTCCACAGGGTTTAATAAATAGCTCTCAATAAGGGCCAGTGGAGGCCAAAACTGTTGAGCTAAAAGGAATTTCAGCTTTACTTTTCCCCTGTGGACTACAACCTCATATATCTATCTTCGTGAAAAGGAAGACTAAAACCTCATAATATATATATATACATATATATATATATTTATATATATAAATACCGACAAGATATCATTGCATGCCAAGCTTGGGTTTTATGAAGAAATAATTACGAAGGGCAGAAGCAAAACAGAACTTCAGACTTTCCATGGTAACAGCAGACGGCCTTAGAGCGTGAAACCTAATGACGCCATTTAGGATTCTAATCTTCCCGCCGGAGGACAACCGCAAGACGGGTTGATCTGAGGAAAAGAACCGTTCCTTAGCATTTTCGCTTACTCGGGGAGTAAGCCTACAAACTACTGTTTTGTTGTTGTTGTTGGGTAAGGGGGGGAGGGGTTAGGAAAGCCCTATAGAAAAGTCTAAAAAGATCTGAAAAAGGTGTTTGGCGTCGAGTTAAAGATACAGTAATTTTATCATAGGATATTTATGATTTATTTTTTATAATGAAAATGTAAAAAAATAAATAATGTACATGTTGAACAGTACAGAAAAATTATTTCTAATAAAATACACCTTCAGTACATGTCCATTGGGGATGACCTTAAAAATATAAACAAAAGATTGTAAATATAAAGATAATGACCCAAGAAATACTAGTCCTAAATGACAACCCCCGGACACCCTTGTGGGGGGGGGGGCTCACTATCTAGGAGAGATCCCAAATTTGCGTCAAGACTTATATACATAGAGTTATGGCCGTGTAATTATATTTTATCGAAAACTTTTTTTATTTATTTATTTACTTATTTTTAGTGAATAATTATAAGCATTTACCTTCTCACGTCTCTGTCTTCGCGACGTGCGAGAAAATGAACGGCATTGTCACGTGCTTATATTTTTTTTTTTTTTTTTACGTAGAAATTTTTTTTTTCCTTTTTTCCTTTTTGAGATTTCTGTTGCGTACCCAAGTAAAATTTCAAAACGCACTTCAGATTATGTCTAAGGACAGTCCTGTTAACCAGTAAGGCGCAGATAGAGAAATTTGCGATAAGGTTTAGCGCTTTAGCGGCATGGTTGATATGGTATTAGCGTCCCACCTCGGTGGTCGCGGGTTCGATTCTCGGGCATTCCATTTCGGAGTGAAAGATGTGTATTTCTGGTGGGAGTAGTTCACTCTCGACGTGGTTCGGAAGTCACGTAAAGCCGTTGGTCCCGTTGCTGGATAACCACTAGTTCCATGCAACGTAAAAACACCATACAAACAAACAAGCGATAATGTTTATACATTGATCTATGGCTTTATGGTATAAACTCTTAATTTTGTAGTTACCGAGACTTTATTGAATTGGAATTGGAATTCGAATTTTTCTCAAGTTAGGCCCAAGGCCAAGCGCTATGACCTATAAGGTCATTCAGCGCTGAAAATAGCGTTGAAACAATTTTTGGGAGATGATGGAAAGTAAAAAGGAAGTAATAAAATATGAGCGGAGGTACAGTAAAAGGAGTGAAAGGGGCTGCAGCTATGGGCTGATGGGGCGCTGCTAAGAACCTCAAGAAATGCTTACAGTACACCGTGTAAGCTGCATTGACGGCACTACCCACCAACGGGGCCTTTAGTGAATGATTGTCTATTTCTTTCCCATGGGGGTGTCTAGGATTAAAATCCCAATATCTTTATTTGTTAATTAAACGGTAAATTAGGTTCCTTTCTCTAGTCAAATTTCGTGGGGGTTGAAGCGAAGCAGAATGGAAGAAAACAACAAAAACATCCTCTTTCTGATAATGCCGGTGGTGAATGAATGTAATGTTTTTTCCACCGTCATGATAAGGATAAATTAGTCTCCAGTGTTTACGAATTTTCTTCGGGTGGTGCGTGTCCTTCGTGGGAGTTGACAACAAGAAGTTCTCAGTCGGTATGTGTATATGTTCCTCTATTTTTCTTAGTAAAATCATTATATCTCAACTAGTCATTTTTTTCTTCCGAGGCGCTCACCAATCATTCCTCATAAACTTTGAAGGTCGTGTATTCCTAGAGTGTAAAATCTCGAGGATTATAATCATGCCCTTTTGCGACTGCCTAATTCATTTTGGATAATTACCAACGAGCCATTTATTACAAGAACGTGTAGCGAATGTTTGGATCCGGCGAAACTAACACACAGACACACATCTCACTGCTAATATTAGCGCTCGCATTAGCAGTTATAGCGGCATCTGGCAAAATTGTTAACCACCCTTACCAACCTTATCTTTCCGTAGTCCGTACTGTTCCCCGAGTCCTTGCTTGGGAATTAGACCGTGACTCCGCGTATATGTCATAATTAGCGAGCCCCTTCTGAGGTGTGGACCGATAAGAGTCAAACGCACACCTTGTGGGATTTGGGTGGAGCGCTTTATTCCTTATCGGAAAATTTAAAGGTAGGCTTTTTTATGCTTCTAGCATGATTTTATCGTCGTATTTTGTTTTCCGGACTGGTTTTAAAGTCGACCTTCATTGAAAAGCTTGGTGACTTGATAGTGTCCAATTTTAGATTGGGTATGCAACTGGCTTTTTGAGAAAACTGTTGACAATTGTAGGGCTGAATTGTCTTCTTGTCCTATGAGTTTAATCAAACCTCTCGGTGATCTTGATGCAAAATTAGCATAATTGTGGTGATAATTATTACACTATAAATTTCCTGACTGATGCAGAAACAACCGTACACATACACATCTGTAAACTTGGAAATGTTTTTAGCATAACGTCACAGAGCGAACTCCCTGTCAAATACACACGGGAGTACACATAGTGATCGTGAAAGTTTATTAATTAATTAATTTATTTATTTATTTATTTATTTATTTGGAAAGGTTTTAGCATAACGCTACAGAGCGAACTCCCTGTCAAATACACACGCGAGTACACTCAGTGATCGTGAAAGTTTATTAATGAATTAATTAATATATTTATTGATTTATTTATTTATTTGGAAGTGTTTTAGCATAAAGTCACAGAGCGAACTCCTTGTCAAATACACAAGGAAGTACACACAGTGATCGTGAAAGTTTATTTATTTTACTTTATTTTACTTTTTAGTATAACGTCACCTATCGCAACTGAGCATGACGTCACGCAGAAACTAATCACGTTCGCAACTGAATATTACCCCGGGTGACCTTTCGTGCAAGAATGTCGGCGATCATTCATCAAACAAGGGTTTCCCTTTTGCCCTCTGGTGGGGGCCACCCGTATTAGGAAATGCAAAATTAAAGGACTATTTCTCAGAGAGAGGTCCTTCTTTTCTTTGAAGACTGCCGCGTTCGATATGTTTGAGGATGGCAGTCCTTTTGCGTTTTTTGGTTTGGTTTGGTTTTTTGCTCTGATAGCTGGCGTCGCGTTGGTTATTATGGCATTCGAGTTGTGGATGCTGGAACAAATAGTGATTGTTTGTTCTTATTTTCATATAAGCAGATAGTGTATGAGGTATTTCGGACTAGTTAAGTGTGTTATATGCGTCTACATTCACCAAATACGAATGCTTGCAGCTGCTTATACATGCATTAATTATATGTAATAATAGTTATTGTAATAATAATAATCTTACTATAATGGGCGTAATGTCTGTCCGTCCGTCTGTCATTCAATCACGGCAAACGGTAGGTCCGATGGGCATTAACCTTGGCAGGGTTATAGTGGGGACCCCTAAGATGGTTTATAATGGGGTTTCATCCTAACCCCTCCCCCCCTCCGAAGGGGAAGGGAGTGAGAAGGGATTCCCTGAAACGGAGCTGGTTTTGCCCGTGAAACGGGGATGTTTGTGCCCGTAGACTTAGTTACTTTACGAATTTTCATACATAATTTCTCTATGCATATGTTAGCTAGTAATAATAATAGGCGTAATTCGTACACGTGTATCCTTCTGCTGTACAATAACAAAATATAGGTATAATAATTATAATGATAATAATAATACGAGTGGGCGTTATTCGAACACCTGTGTGTTCTTGCTGCACAGCAACAAATTATACGTATATTTAATAATAAAAATAATAGGCGATATCCGTACACTTGTGTGTTTCTGCTCTACACAGCAACAGTCAAGCGTTTTTGCAAACAGGTTAAAAATATGTTAACGTCACGCAGTATCCAATAAAAATTCCTGGAAAATTTATCAGTGAATTAATTAGTACAAGAATTAGTATGCTCTCTTTCGGAAAACCTATAAGATTTTAGGGCATTTGGATAGGATTACAAATGACCAGCCTCTGGTTCGAGTAATCAGGTGAGTGTTGTTTTAGCGTAGCCTGAGGAATGGTGACTCAAATACGAAACTCATCGTATGAGCCTACTTTCAGTATTATGCACTGTGCATTGTGTGTGTGTGTGTGTGAGAGAGAGAGAGAGAGAGAGAGAGAGAGAGAGAGAGAGAGAGAGAGAGAGGAGATAAATAATTTTTAGCTATATTAATGATAACTGTTATGGAATATGTAGCATTCAACTTTCTATCTGTCCTTTAGTTTAGTTAATAATAACTATTGTGTAGTCTGTAACATTCGGCCTTCTGCCTGTCTTCATAGGTATCTTTAGCGATGCATGAGAGAGAGAGAGAGAGAGAGAGAGAGAGAGAGAGAGAGAGAGAGAGAGAGAGAGAGAGAGAGAGAGAGAGAAATGCAATTCGTTAATCGTTTTATAGAAGTAGGTTATGTCTGGCGACGGTGACATCCAACCTGTGATTAATGAGTTAATGGCCGTTTGGAGGCGAGGCATGAGCGGTGTCACCAATGGCGAACCATATAGCGCTCTCTTGCATTCATAAATTACCTAAATCTGGGAGACCACCATAAGTATGTGATCTTGTCTTGAATGACTTTCCATCGTTCGTTTCATGAATTGTTGATTTATTATAAGTGCGGCCTTTGATTGGATTCTAGGGATCAAAAAAGAGCCCACTGTCACAAACATGAAATTCGTTTAAATGAACAAGAAGCAGTGTTGGCTTTTGATATATATATTCGTGTAGATATGCCCCAGCCACTGTCGGGGTATACTGTGATGGATCAGAGAGGGTTCCCTTGACAGCCTGCTCGTACCCAGGGTCTCTAAAGTTTCCAATTATTCGGTACATACTTTACCTGATTTTGTTTTTGCCAAGCGCCCACTTGATTCATTTGTGAAATTATACCCTACAGTTGGTCTCATGTTACAGAATAAGCGCTCGCTCTCTCTCTCTCTCTCTCTCTCTCTCTCTCGCTCTCTCTCTCTCTATCTCTTCTCTCTCTCTATCTCTCTCTCTCTCTCTTTATATATATGTATATATATATATATATATATATATATATATATATATATATATATATATATAGGATAATAAGGGATAATTAAGTTTGATAAGCCAAAGGCAGAATGAAAATCATGGGTTTGTATCTTCGCATGTGCACGCAAACAGACACACATACACACACACACACACATATATATATATATATATATATATATATATATATATACATATATATATATATATATATATATAGCATATATGCATATAGATAAATGCTCATTAGTTTTAGCCTTCATTTGCATCATAGAACACATAATATTTTTCATATTGTTCCAAAGCCGACGAGCAAAATATTGCCCTCCTCCTCCTCCTCCTTTTCTTCTTCTTCAGTGATGCCACGTTCTCATTGAATATGTTTCTCGGGTAAAGCTTAAGTTATACTGTACCTGAAAAAAACTTCCACGAATGGAGTTTCCTGCAGTTATCGTATATCTGTCAACCTATTTGGCGAGTTCAGAACTATGAAATTAGATGACATGAAGTTTCTGTATACCCCCATCCCACCCCACCTCTCTCTCTCTCTCTCTCTCTCTCTCTCTCTCTCTCTCTCTCTCCTCTCTCTCTCTCTCTCTGTCAAACCTATGTCTTAAGCATATTGAATTCAGGTCTGGCATTGCGAATAATGGTGTCCTTGTTTTGATGTTCAATTTGGAATTAAGTTGGGTTTTTTTTCCCTCTCTCTCTTTTTTACCTCAATGAATGCTTGCCTTTTATTTTTTCTATTCGTTTTTTTTTTTCTTTTACATAACGACAATAGCGTTTTAAGAGCTTCCTGGTGTATTTTTAAATTGACTTCGTATTTACTTGACTGCAAAATGGCCAGAATTAATTTATCTACTTCGCTGTCTATTTCGTATAGATATACTGCATAGTAACTTGTAATATAAATGTCCTACAATGGGCCCTACCGTTGTCCTGAATATACGAATGGAAATATAAAAAAAATTTATAAATGGAACAATTTTGATTAATGTATTAATACATTTGTGGAATGTATTAATAGCTATTTTAGTGTCTGAATTCCATTCAGTTTTTGGTGGTAAAAAACACCGTTCATGTGAAATAGAACTCCACATATCGTGTCATCCTGTTAAAGAGGACTCGGAAATTATTATTCATAAATCATATTTGAACGATAGTAATTAATTTCCATTTGAATATTGCACAATGCGAGATCCAGCGGTTTGTTAAGAGATCATTTTTCCACTGATCAAGTACTTGAGACAGCCAAGGTATAAAAAAGAATTGTGGATCTTCCAAATTTTTTTTCCACGATTTCATTTGCCATCCAGACTGGTGTTCGCTACTCTCGCTGCCGTGGTTGTGTGTTGGTGTTATCGCCATTGTTGTTGTTGTTGTTGTGATTATAAGCACATCCTACATGAAAACTTGCCTCAGATATAAATCTCGCTCCCAACGACTGGCTTCTTCATGCCTGATTCTCTCCGGCCATGATTGGTTCAACACGATTCCTTGAGGCGCCGCATCACGATGTTTAGTCCTTTAGCTCCTCTGATCTCTCTCTCTCTCTCTCTCTCTCTCTCTCTCTCTCTCTCTCTCTCTCTATATATATATATATATATATATATATATAGATATATATATATACCAGTATATATATATTATATACATACTTGCACACACCCACATGTATATATGATAAATACATATTGTAGGTGCGTGCGCGTATACGTATGTATTATGTGTGTGTGTGTATATATATATATATATATATATATATATATATATATATATATATACACACACACACACACAATTTTATAAGCGTCGACGGCATTCCAATTTCTTTATATCCAATTCATATATTTTGCAAGTCTTTCAAATCGACATTTTACTGTTTTTAGCTACTTCCTTCTCTCTCTCTCTCTCTCTCTCTCTCTCCTCTCTCTCTTCGCTCTCTCTCTCTCTATCTTCCCTCTCTCTCTCTCTCTTCTGTTGTCTTTTTATTCCCAGTAATTTTGTTCATCTGGTCATCTGGACAACATTCGTCGACATCGGCTAGATTCTCTTAAATGCGTAAACTGAAATGACAGCAGAGGACAACCAAGGATTGCGGATTGATATTCGTAATTCTTCTCTCTCTCTCTCTCTCTCTCTCTCTCTCTCTCTCTCTCTCTCTCTCTCTCTCTCTCTCTCTCTCTTTCTCTCTAGGCAGGGCAAAAGGCCACTAAAAAAAACCTGTAACTATTCGATACCAGCAGGTAATGGAAGGAAAAGCTTAAAAAATAAGTTACTTTAGTGTTCGTGTTAAATATAATTTAATAGAATTTTATTGAATAGTTGCATCATCAAGTAAGTAAAGCTTGTCGGGTTTTTTTCTAACAAACCGTTTTTATTTTACTTATTCCGTTTTACTCTCTTGTGGTAACTACGAATTGACCTCCTGCCCGTCCGTTTATCTGTCACTGTTCTTTTATGCCTGTCCGTCGTCCAGCGGTCCGCAAATGCGAGTTTTTTTATTATGGAGACTTCATACTTTATGTCATGGGTGATAGGAATTCAACATTGTACATGAAGGATCTATGGTCAAAGGTCAAATATGTTCGAAATCTCTTCCGTCACTTTTGGACTAATGAGATAGAGCCACCATGTTTGGCATGCATGCTCTACTAATGAGGGTGGATGTGTCGTGTGAGGTCAAGGTCAAGGTCTGGATTAGAGGTCCGAGGTCAAATAGAAATCTGTCAAAGATTTTTTTTTTTTTTTTTTTTTTTTTTTTTGCTTGCGTCTTTGTGCTCAGCATCCTGAATTGTGCTCTTAATCCAGCCAGAATGAAAATGTCATATTTTGGGAGTTATGATCCAATCTTTTCCTTGGGAATTTAGTTATGTTGCTTTGTAGCATTCATCACATTCACCCTCAATAGCCCTTAAGGAACTTATACATATGGCAGTGTCAAATATATTACAGACACCGGTGTATTTTATCATCCAAAAGTTATATCTCCTCGCCAGAAGAATCTTGATGGATGACATCATAACAATTAGGAAATATTTAACCGATGATATTCTAAATCAGTGGTTCTCAACCTGGGGGGCGCGCTCCCCTAGGGGGGCGTTAGCAATTTCCAGGGGAGGCGGGAGCCCTAGAAAAAAATGAATTAAAAAAATTCTTTAATTATATTCGTTATTCTCTTAACAAGTGAGGAACTAATATTCAGAAGTTTATGGAAAAATACAAAAGTATCGCCTTATAACGTTACTTTCCTAGAGGCTACTCGTTGGGCTTACAATGTTTTGTAATTATTGACCTCCCTCCCTATCCCTCGAAACCCCTCTTTTTCTCTCTTTTGTTCTAAGTCTGGGAGGGAATTTTACTTACATATGCAAGGGGGGCGTGGAAGGAAGGATCGACTCTTAGAGGGGGCGTTGTCATATAAAGGTTGAGAACCACTGTTGTAAATGAAACTTTGCATTAATGATGGCATGTCTTTCGTATCCATTTTTATATATTTCCTCTCGCCACGAGAATCTTGATGCGACTGGACATCAATGACAATAACTAGGAATATTTAACCGATGATATTCTTTAAAATGAAAACTTTGATTAATGGATGGGCAAAATGGTTCTTTTCGGATCCCATTTTATATTATTTTGTATTTTAATAATTATTCCGTGGTAGGACAAAATTCAAAACAAGTTTCCCTCGAGGTTAATTTTAATTGTCGCACTATAATTATAGCATTAATTAACCTTATGTACAGAAATTTAAGTGTCGCACTACGTATAATTATAGCATTAATTAACCATATATACAGAATATGTCACTAAGTACCAACGAGATAATAGTAGGAAGTATTCTTATGTTGCTCACAAGATAGCTGATAAATATTAATGATCTCGGGTACAAGGAGGTTGTAGTAATCACGTAATACGAAGACAGTGCCTTCCTTATACCCAGGAATCGTGAGGTGCTCTGAAAATATGACGTCTTGTAACCCAGAATCACGTGCTAGTATCAAAGAACGCTGGTTTGCAATCCGCAACCACGCGGCGATATAAAAAAAAACTGGTTTATAACCCGCAACCACGTGGCAATATAAAAAACCGGTTTATAATCCGCAATAACGTGGCAATATAAAAAAAAGCACTTTTATAATCCACAATCACGTGGCAATATCAAAGAACATCGTTTTATAATCTGCAATCACGTGGCAATATAAAAAAAAATTTAAAACCAACCGGCCAATCACGTGCATTATAAAAAACACGTGCAACATAAAAAAAATTTTAACATGCCAATCAGTGGCAATATAAAAAAACAAAAACGTTTTACAATCTGCAATCACGTGGCAATATCAGAAAACATTGTTTTACAATCCGCAATCACGTGGCAGTACCAAAGAACACGTTTTACAATCCGGAATTACGTAGCAATATAAAAAAAAACAATCCGGAATCACGTGGCAATATGAAAAAAGTTTTATATTCCGGAACCACGTGACAATATCGAAGAACACTGTTCTTCAATCCGGAATCACGTGCTGCTGCAGAAGTCCATTGTATCGTCACTCAGAATCACTTATAACCGTGAAGATACACACGCTCTGTTGAGTCAGAGTCATGAGGTAGTACGAAAAAGCACTGTCCCATAAACCGGAATAAAGTACCAGAGATTGAAACGGCATATCAATGTCTTGACCCAGATCGGAGTGTCAGGGACCCTTTTCTTAGCTCACTGTGACAAATGCTCGCTTGCATTAGAAGTGTAGAGCCTGCTCCTCGGGTAAGACTGCTACGAGATATGCTTAAAATAATCCATTAGTCTTCATCAATACATTAAGACACACATCAAGAATTGGGGGTCAGGGGCGAAAAGTCGACTATAATGTCGTGAGATATTGAGCAAAATGAATTGCCCTGATAAGGGCGATTTATGCCAGCCACCTTAGTGCCTACATTGACCCATTTACCTGGTGAATCAAAGACTTTTCCGAGAAGGAACTTTCATAGAAAACGGGAGGTTTCGTTCTTTTAGGAAACCGTTGACTTGGACTCTTCTGAGAAGGAACTTTCATAGAATACAAGAGATTTCTTGCTTTTAGGAAACTGTTGACTTGGTTGCTGTCAGGTCCTCTCTGTTTGTAAACATTCCTATTATGAGACATCGTTTTGGGTCGTTAATGAAGTTTTCAGCAGCTGTGTTCAACAGGAAGTAATGAGACATTAAATACTATAGTCCAAAACGAAAATAGCTATCTTAATTTTTGACACTTATTCTGGATGAACACGTTCGAAAAAATTACTTATTCATTTTAAGATTTCTCTAAGGTTTACCGTATATTTTTCTAAAAGAAATAACTTATCATTTTCTAAACACTATCGTTTTTATTATTACTTAATCGTTTCAAAAATTACAACATATCTGTTTATGAAGGAAAAGTTTTATACCTGGAAGTGTGCTTCTCTTTAGAAAGTTCAATGTTTATAAAGATACCTTTCTGCGGTTTTGAGATTTTTTTTTTATATACATAAATGCTAAACGTCTCTTTATATAATAGAACTTATTTGTTACGTCGTTCCCAGCTGTAGAACGCTGCCAGAGACATAAAGACACTTTGTGCGCGCGCGTGTGTGTGTGTGTGTGTGCGCGCGCGCTAGTGTGACTTCTTATTCTGCATCCTTTGCTAGTAGTAATCATGATAATGCTCTTCATGTGTTGGATGTTGAATGGCACTTGGGGGCAAAATTGACGTGTCTTATTGTAATGGTGAGGACTAATGGATTATTTTAATTTCGTGTATAAGTAGCAGATCTCCCCGAGGACATTCGTGTCATTTTCTTTGTCCTTCGTAAATTATTGGTTGCGTAACAATGTCCTTTGACGTCCTAATTGACTTGTTATTATTGGTATTACTATTATAATTATTATTATTATTATTATTATTATTATTATTATTATTATTATTGTTATTATTATTTTTATTATTATTGTTTGTGTCTACTGTTGCTATTATCGTTATTTTGTCGGTCTGTTGCGCCCGTTCGTTAAGAATTTAGTATTATTATTATTATTATTATTATTATTATTATTATTATTATTATTATTACTAGTATTGCTGCTGTATTTGGGAAATATTCTTTTAATATAATTTTATTGTTATGTATAGATATTGTTACTTTTATTCGTAAATAATAGTTTATTATTATATTATTATTATTATTATTATTATTATTATTATTATTATTATATTATTATTATTATTATTATTATTATTGTTCTTAGTATTGCTGCTGTATTTGGGAAATATTCTTTTAATATAATTTTATTATGTGTAGATATTGTTGCTTTTATTCGTGAATAATAAAGTTTATTATTATTACTATTAGAGCAACCTTCTACAGGGCCATTATTGCCATGTGGCACCCTCAAATGTACAGTGGCAGTCTGCGGTTTGTCAAATTTTGATTAAATAAGTGAAGTCGGTTGTGAGTTAAGTCTCTACACCCCCCTCTCTAAATAAGTAAGCTAAGTGGGGAGAGACTACCCCACCCCTACCCCCCTATTTAAGTGAACAAAGGGGGAGGGAAGGAGGGAGGTAGGTAGGAGGTAGGGTGACCACCTCACCTCGATAGATGGAGGGGTGGGGATTCTTTGTCCTCGTTGGGAACAATAAAATTGTCCTTTTTCTTAAACAACTTCTTTGTTGGTGTCAAACACGTATATAGCGATTATCTCTCTCTCTCTCTCTCTTCTCTCTCTCTCTCTCTCTCTCGTGAGAATACGTCCTATGGCTTTTGTCATGTATGTTATATTTTGATGGTCTCTCTCTCTCTCTCTCTCTCTCTCTCTCTCTCTCTCTCTCTCTCCAATTAGTGAAAGTGCCCTTTAGCAATTGACAGATGTATCTGTGTTGCTGTATATTATACAGTTGTGTAATTTTTTAGGGATATGATTTTCTTTTTCTGCGTTATTTTCCGATGGTTTGCATTTTACAGTGGGTGACAAATTAAGTTTTATTTTCTGTAAATGGAAAATGTCTTTCTCTTGTGCATTCATTTTTTTTATTTATTTATTTCACAGCCGTAAATGCTGAAATAACCGTTAAATTTTGAGTGTAGGGTGAGATAGTTTAAACTAAAGCAAATTGGAAAAGGTGACATTATAGTAGTTGTGTCTGTTTACCTATGTTATAAGGATGATGCATTGATCTAAGTGTTCCAGATTTCATTTAAATATTTCATGTGTTTTTTTGCAGTGCAATGCAAAGATCTTGGCCAACTGACTGGACTCGCCCAGTGCCACGGTCTTGCAAGGATGATTGACTGGGTGATTTCGTCTCAATAGAATTATTAGATTTTATGGCTCTTTATATAAAAGGTTCTCTTCGTGGAGATTAACCGCATTCTCTCTCTCTCTCCTTTTTGCAGTTGCAGCAGTTGGTGGTCTCCGGCGAACTCGCTTGCAGCAAAGAAGAAGCCGCCTCCCTCGCCTGCATCCAGCTGAGAATCGAGGAAAATTGGGCGCCCCCAGATCCTCCGTCCTCCGCCCAGACTCTCGCCCCTTCCTCAACCCACGGCCACCTGACCCCCGCCCCTACGCCCACCCATGCCTTGTCCCCCCACCCTACCCATTTCAGCCTATCGGCGGCCTCCCCCGCCCCCGAGCACACCTTCAGCTTCAGCGTCGCCAACAGCCACTCCACGCCCTCGCACCTCTCTGCCGGGCAGCAGCAGCAGCAGCACTACCACCACCACCACTCGGTAGCGCCCTCCAGTTCCACTCACCCTCTCCTGGCCACGGCCAATGCCAATAGTCATGGGGGCTTCCTCTCAGCAGCCGCGCACTCGCAGCAAAACGGAAAGGTCAGTGTCAATGCGCACTTTGCTCTGAGGCTCTAAGGAAAGTCTGTCTCGCCCTCTCTCCTCTGCTCTTGGAAGATACTACCGTCTATAAATTGCCTTATTTTTTTTTTTCTCTCCCCTCTCACTGGCACTGTTCGGAAGCACTGAAAGCACTGCCTGACTGACTGACAGAAGGTGCTTCCTCTGCGTCTCTGTATACTCTCATATTTCGTCTCTGTTGTACAGGAAACTTTAAAAAGAGTTGACTACACCTGGAAGGGTTTGGGAGGATCTCTGGTACATGACCTGGATATGGCATTTCTGGGCACTCCCTCGTCCTCTTATTTCAGTAGTTAATTCCTTAATACTCCAGGGTAGGGTAAACTTTTAATACACACATTTGTGTCTTCTGTATGTATATATTTATATACTGTAGGGTAGCTTTTATGTATTTCTGTATGAACTTCATTTTTGTATAATGTAAATATTATTATACACTGCATAGGGGATGAGGTGTAGGTATTTACGTGCACTGAAATCTTATTTATTCATATTAATTTATTGGGCAGTTACATTCAGATCAGTTTAGCTGACGGAATCATCTCTCAGTTTGGTTCAGTATTGCTGAATACCGTTATTGGAAAGCTGTACATAGTTACTTATACATTAGAAATAACAGGATTATATGATCTTGGATAACTCTGTCTTATTGATGATGTGTCATTCAATCTGAAATTTTTTGTTACATTAGGACGAGATGGCTGTGATCTTTCGTAGGCAAACTCAGTTTAGAAAAGGTTATTGAACAAGCCAGTTTTATTAAAGTTAAGGTAGCGAAAACGTGCCAATTCGATAGTTGCCATAAACAGACCTCGCTGTCTTCGTCAATTGAAAAAGGAAGAAAACTAAATAATCTTCATAAAAGTTTTGTGCTGTCGTAACGAGAGCTTCGTGATATATATCAGAGTCAGAGTAATATCACCGATAACGCTTTAGCATAATAAGATTTATCATAAGAAGCGGAAACGCGATAAAGGCGCACCTAAAACTCGAGCGCCATCATCGAAGACAAAAGTAACCTCAGAGAAGGTCAGGCTGGGCGTTGTGTCAACGAGTTGTAAACATTCCGATGACTACTAGAGTCCTGGGGTGCACCAAAGACGAGGCAGAGAAGCACAGTTGCGACTGTGTGTCGTGTCAGGTGTTGTCATGTGTGAAGCAGGTGTGCGTCGGGAGAGCCACCTGCATTGTAGGGGAGGTGGTTACGAGCGTTAAACAGATGTGTCGACCGGGCGACTTGTCTATGGGGCCACCTGCTCGCTCAGGCGTTTAGTCAGGTGAGTTCTTCTCCTTTCGAACTAATCAGGTGGCAGGAATTGTTGTTCCCATGCGGTTGTGGTACTAAAAAAAAAAAATGGCAATACGATATTGGCGATCCATATGCCAGGTTGTGGGTACTAATATTTTTTTATTATAATGGTATTAAATAAAATTGTCCCAGGCTAGGCCAAGTGATCGTCTACAAGAAAGGATTGTAAAGGTTGTGGGTCATATCCTTACTCTTGTTATGCATGAGAAGGGTCATTGCTTACTTACGATGCGAGGCTTGGAAACTAAAATGGTTTTTTGAGATGTTGTATATATTACGGAATATTGTTTATATCATTATTGAGTAGTTAATAACGTATTATTTTATTATTTACGATGCGAGGCTTGGAAACTAAAATGGTTTTTCGAGATGTTGTATATATTACGGAATAATGTTTATATCATAATTGACCAATTAATAACTTATTATTTTATTAATGCCGTTTGTGTAATGAAAAGCAACAGAACTTCTAATTGCTTCATTAATATTGACCTTTGCTCTTTTAACTCTTACCATTCTGTGTCATGGTGTATTTTTATCTTTTAAAGTATTTCAACAAGATTTGGCTACAAGAATGATGGATTATATAAGCCTTCTTGTATAAGCCTTCGAAGACATGACCGAATTTGCAAACTACATGTGACAAGGTCATTAAAACTTCTTTTTATTTTTATTTTTACAGCTGTAAAAAAAAAGTTTCACAATTTCTTTGTGTTGTATGTGGAATGCATGGGGGTATTCCAAATACCAAAGTTTTTTTTTTTTAACTGTTATGATAGATGTCATCATTATTGATATTTGCATATGGTATCTTTTTCCAATTTTTAAAAGTATGCTGCTTCAACTTTTGTAAACCACCGCTATATGAAAAAAAAAGTGTGGAATGGAAGCTTTTTAGTTTTCTGTAAAAGAAAACGATTGTGCCTGGTTTGTCTCCGTCCGCAGATCTTAAGAACTACAGCGGCTAGAGGGCTGCAAATTGGTATGTTGATCATCCACCCTCCAACCATCAAACATACCAAATCGCAACCCTGTAGCCTCAGTAGTTTTTATTCTATTTAAGGTTAAAGTTAGCCATAATCGTGCTTCTGACAACTGTATAGGATAGGCCGCCACCGGACAGCCCCGTAGTATGGTAATGCCGTCAGTAGACCTCATGCAGTGCAATGTAGGCATTGCTTAAGGTTCTTTGCAGCGTGCCTTCGCCCCTTAGCTGCAACCACTTTCGTTCATTTTACTGTACCTCCTTTCATATTCTCTTTCTTCATCTTAATTTCCACCCTCTCCTACGAGGTTTTTCTCCTGTTAAGCCTTTCAAACCTTTTACTGTCAATTTCCATTCCAGCGCTGAATGACCTCATAGGTCCCAGTGCTTGGCCTTTGGCCTAATTTCTATATTCAACTCTATTCACCACCGGACAGTGGTTAAAGTTTCATGGGACGCGGCTCATACAGCATTATAACGAGACCACCGAATGATGGATCTATTTTCGGTGGCTTTGATTGTACGCTGTAGCGGCTGTACAGAAAAATCGTTGGCGCCGAAGAAGAAATTTCGGCGCATTTTTTACTTGTGTGTATGTGTGTGTTTTGTGTGTGTGTGTGTGCGTGTGTGTATGTCCGGCGTCGCTGACCTTTGTTGTTGCGACGCCACTAAAACAGATCACTCCGTAAATGTAGACACAAAGTAAAAAAAAAAAATTATTTTTTCAATTTGACTGATAAATGAACGGTCATACTTGTTCAAGATCCTACTTTCGAAGTAGATTTTTTAAAACTTTATTCACTGCTGCATTTATCACCTTCATTATGTGTGACCACTGTTGTTGTCAGTCATGTTGGGTAATACTCATCTACCCAGTTTTTAGCTTCTGTGTTTTACGTGACTTGTTTCAAAACCTTTTTCTATGATTACGCTAATGGTTTGTATAAAGGAGTCGATGTCTTATTAGCCTGTGTTTCATCCTCAATTGACTATCACAGAAATTACCCCCTTTGAACAATGTAATATTAAGTCCTTACTAAGGATTAATAAGCCATCGTTATTGTTATTGTTTTAAAGTTTCAGTGCATAATATGAAAAATATTTTAGCAATTTACCAAATATTGAATTAAAGTCATTAAGAGACGTAGTATTTTAAAATTCCCTTGCATTGTTTTAAAGTTTCAGTGCATAATGTGAAAAAATAAAGTAGCAATATACCAAATGTTGACTTGAAGACATTAAGAGACGTAATCTTTTAATTTTCATTAATTTCACCGTCGTTAGGTTTAGAAGAAAATATGAGATAACGTGTACACGAAATTAATTGTTTCTTTGATATATCAAGCGTAATAAGCAACTCGTTTTCCAATCAGAAATTCCCTCCAGCAAGAGCATGATTATAAGTCTCTTTTTATCAAGATTCTCGTTAGATTGGTCAAATACATTACCAGTTAATCGCTGGTCGCCAATCCTAAGGGCACAGACATTCGCGTTCCTTTTATCTGCAATGGAGAAATGAAGCCCTCTTGTTTTGGAAGAGAAGGTAGTTGTTGTAAAAACAAAATGAGGGAGGCTGTGGTGCATTCTAATAATAATCGAGACATTTTTCGAAAAAAAAAATTGGTTTTCAGATTTTTTTGACATAATACAAGGCAGCGTTGATATAGTAAAATTTATGCCATTATTATTATTATTATTTATTATTATTATTATTATTAGATGTTATTAGTTTATTAATTATTATTACCATTATTATTATTATTATTATTATTATTATTATTATTATTATTATTATTATTATTATTATTAATGGGAATGTAAATCCACAGAAGTATGACTTTGATTTTATTTAGAATATATATTTTAGATAAAAGAATCAAACTGTCATACTATCCTGGATTTACATTCCCATTTTATTGACTCATGGGATTATTATTATTATTATTATTATTATTATTATTATTATTATTATTATTATTATTATTTTATTATTATTAATGAGTACTAGTCTAACCAGACCACTGATGGTCCGCAATGACAAAACGAAAATGTTCCAAACTAATTCCTGGCACCAATTCCGTAAATAGTCATTCCAATAAGTGTGACGTCATCAGAAGCAGATTTAAGCCCGAGTTCTTCAGCGCCGGTTATAACCAGTGCTCTGTTGATAAAGACATAAATATCTGGAATCCAGAATTTTCCAGATACAACGAGGCGAGGCAGAGGCAATGCCCAAGGGATGGGTTACTCAGCGTGTCTGTGTTTCTGTGATATATATATTTAGACATTCTTTAGATCATATTTTAATTATGATAAGGTACTTTGAAGTTTATTTAGACATTCTTTAAAGTATATTTAATTATGATAAGGTACTTTGAAGTTTATTTAGACATTCTTTTAAAGTATATTCAGTTATGATAAGGTATTTTGAAGTTTATTCAGACATTCTTTAAAGCATATTTAATTATGATAAGTTACTTTGAAGTTTATTTAGACATTCTTTAAAGAATATTTAATTATGATAAGGTACTTTGAAGTTTATTCAGACATTCTTTGAAGCATATTTTAATTATGATAAGGTACTTTGAAGTTTATATATAATTATGGTAAGGTACTTTGATGTCTGTTTTCTTGATAATGAGCTATAATATGCTTTGTTGATAAAGATAGACGTGATATATATTTAGAACGCTTATTTAAAGCATGTTTTAGTTAAGATACAATTATTTTGAAGTGTTATTTATTGAAGCTTTGAAGTATGCTTTGCTGATGATAATAATAATTAGGAATTATGTCTCTTCAATAATGTAAATTCATTGTATTCCACGAATAATGATTTTTTTAGTATGTATTACTGATAATAGATAGTTGGAAATATGTGTTACTGCAGAGTTTCAGTACAAGCCTATTCAGTGCTGCTCCTCTTATAGGGTAGATGAATCAACAAAACATGTCCTTGGTCAACTGAAACCTCTTTTTTTTGGGGGGAAAAATGGACTATTTTTAGGTTTCTCCAGTTCCAGACGTCATCCAGTTTTCCCCGCAGACTCTCTCTCTTCTCAAATCTCTCTCCTACTCCCCCTCTCTCTCTGACCTCCTTTCCTCCTTCTCCTCTCTCTCTCTCTCTCTCTCTCGATCGGGAAAATTCCAGTTAACGCCCGCCGAGGTTTAGCGCTGAAGTCTCCCCCATTCTTTTGATGATACACGGAGGCTTAACTATGCAATCGCAAAGCACGACGTTCGTTACGACCGGAAGTCGTTGTTTGATCTTCTCATTACGCGATTGTTCCTCTTCCCCCCCCTCTCCCCTTCTCCCCTCTCTCCCCCCTCACCCCTCTCCTATCTCTCTGCTCTCTCTATCTCCCTCTACCCCCCTCTTCTCTCTCTCCTTTCCTCTCTCTCTCTCTTCTCTCTCTCTCCTGTGAAATCTAAATAGTCTATTCATATTATATCCAGTTTTTCCGTTTCTTTGTTTTTATCACCCCTAATTTCTCTCTCTCTCTCTCTCTCTCTCTCTCTCTCTCTCTCTCTCTCTCTCTCATATGAATATACGGATATGGTTTGTATTTCTTTAGATATTTTTTTTCTGAAACCTTTGAGTTTTTTATTTTTATATTTAATTTTATTACGGCGTCAATAACCTGGTTGTTGTGACGCAAGTTGTAGCAACCATAATCTCTCTCTCTCTCTCTCTCTCTCTCTCTCTCTCTCTCTCTCTCTCTCTCTCTCTCCGGTCGTATACGTACCCTGATTTTATTTGTCCTTGAAGGGGATTGAGTTTCCCATTATCGTAAGCGAATTTTGTTTCTTTTAAGATTTTATTTGTCTTTATTTTTATTTCACCATCGACCTCATTTATCTTGGTTGCATGGCCGACTTTAGAGACAATTTCTGGTTATCGTGATCATTTTTATCATATACTTTCGTTTGTTTGTGTGTTTGTTTGTATTATTGTGCTTGTGTATTCAATCTAATTGGTCTGCTTGAATATTTTGAAGTGGCCACGATTTAATGATATTCCAGCAATTCCAGATTGCTGGATAATTCAGTCCTTTCTCTCGGTATAATTGGCTCCAATACCACATGATGGCCCTCCGCCGCCTGCTCCAATTACTTAGTTGCTGTTTGAATGTGGTTAGAGCAACCCAAGTCTCGTCATTTACGCTGCGTCAATTAAATTGTCGCGTTACTTAGGGAGGTTTTGTCCTTCCACTTGCAGAGGGAAGGACGACTCGTTAGAGGTTCATGATTTGCAATAGTTTTTTCTGGGGGTGTGGGGGGACATTCTTATTCCTCCGGTTCACCTTTAGGAGTAAGATTTTTTTTATATAGATTTTAGTAATTTTCAAATAAGTTTTTTTGCGTAGTATCGTAAAGTTACTCTCTCCCTTCTCCGTTGGGTTAATTTCTCATTTTTTATTACTCTGGGAGTAAGCCTGCAAACTACTTTGTTGTTTTTCCTCTTCTTGCGGCTGTTCTTGTGGGGGGGGGTTGTTAGGAAATCCCTATGGAAAAGCCTTAAAAGGTCTGAAAAAGGTCATTAGCGTTGAGTTAAAGAGACAGGAATTTTAGGATAGGATATTATTTATTAATTAGAATAAAAATGTAAAAAATAAGTAATATCCTTGTTAAACAGCACAGAACAATTATTTCTAATAAATAATAGCTTATTTATTTTAATTTTCGCTTGTGAAACAGTACGCCATTTGACAATGGATTTTTACATGCGCCCCCGAGTAAGCTGGAGCGCATATCACGCCTTGTTTATGGTTGCCATTTTGATTTGAAGGAGTTGGGTTGCTGGACAGCAGACTAATCTGGAGTTTTGGTGTTCAGGTGTCTCATGTGGCGGGAAAATAAGGAAAAATTCACAGTTATTTCCCATTGAGTAGGAAAGCTAACGCTTTTGTGAGGGATAAATTGTAGCATCTTAAAGTAACTTAATTCAGCCATTTATGGTCATTAAAGATAGTTATTTATCCATTTTAGATAATTAGATATAGGAGGACATTCCAATTTTCTTTCTGTTTATGTAATGATTAAGATTGTGGGTGTCTTTTTAATGTTCTTGCTTTGTGGTTTCAGTGATTTAAACCTGTAGTGGTTATGTGCGGATCGTATAGCTTTTTCTGTAGGCAGTATTTGAAATTGTTTGATAATTATAGCTTGATGTTAGTATATTATTTCTCTAGATGAATTATCTGTACCTTATTTTTTTTAATGTTTCTTCGTATTGTGTGTGTTTGTACACTTGTATGTAGACACCCCTATTATGGTGAAACTGACAGCTATTCCCTGAAAGTTTCAGCGACTTTAAGATGAACTACGAGAAATAAAAGAATCTGGCATATTGTGGTCGTTTGCCAAGCGTCCCGTCCCATCACTTTAAGAATTCATTTCCGACTCCTCTTGAGCAGAAGGAAAAGCTCATTTATAAAAACGTCCTCACTATTTTTTTTTTTTTTTTTTTTTTTTTTTTTTTTTTTTTTTTTTTTTTTTTTTTTAGTCGCGGCATTTTGGGCTGGGCAAAGTAGAAAACGAGGGGAAACCTCGGAAAACGAGGGGTATTCCTCTGAAAATGAGTGAAAACCTAGGGAATTGAGGGGGCACCTCGGAAAATGAGGGGGAAACCTCTCTGAAAATGAGGGGAAACCTCTGACAACGAGGGAAAACTTCCGAAAACGAGGAGAAACAGGGGAAAACGAGGGGAGTCTCAAAAAAGAGGGGAAACCTGGGAAAACGAAGGGAAACCTCTGGAAATTTGGGAAAACCTCGGAAAACAGGGAAAATTTCCGTAAACGATGGGGAACCCTCTGAAAACGAAGGGAACCTCGAAAACGAGGGAAATTTCTTATAAGAAGGGGAAACCTCAGAAAACAAGGGAAACCTCGGAAAACGAGGGGACCCCCCTGGAAACGAGGGGAACCTCTGAAAACGAGGGGAACCTCGGAAAACGAGGGAGAAACCTCGGAAAACGAGTGGAACCTCTGAAAACGAGGGAGAAACCTCGGAAAACGAGGGAACCCCCTGGAAACGAGGGGAACCTCTGAAAACGAGGGGAACCTCTGAAAACGAGGGGAACCTCTGAAAACGAGGGAGAAACCTCGGAAAACGAGGGAGAAACCTCGGAAAACGAGTGGAACCTCTGAAAACGAGGGAGAAACCTCGGAAAACGAGGGAACCCCCTGGAAACGAGGGGAACCTCTGAAAACGAGGGGAACCTCCGAAAACGAGGGAGAAACCTCGGAAAACAAGGGAGAAACCTCGGAAACGAGTGGAACCTCTGAAAACGAGGGAGAAACCTCGGAAAACGAGGGAACCCCCTGGAAACGAGGGGAACCTCTGAAAACGAGGGGAACCTCCGAAAACGAGGGAGAAACCTCGGAAAACGAGGGAGAAACCTCGGAAAACGAGTGGAACCTCTGAAAACGAGGGAGAAACCTCGGAAAACGAGGGAACCCCCTGGAAACGAGGGGAACCTCTGAAAACGAGGGGAACCTCCGAAAACGAGGGAGAAACCTCGGAAAATGAGGGGAACCTCTGAAAACGAGGGGAACCTCTGAAAACGAGGGGAAACATCGTTTCAAGATTATATATGCCTCATTTGAAAGGTCTTATTGACAGGGGCTTGGATGGGCGGAGCAACAGCGAGTCTCAGGCTCTGTTTTGAACCCGTTTGGTCTGTTGGGGTGGTCTTGGTGTTGTTCATTTGCTGTTCACTTTGTTCTAGTGCCATTGGTTTTCTTTTTAACACCTTATTCCTTCCTTCCACTTCTTTCAACGGGAAAGTTCCTTAATTGGACGCGTGGGTTGCGCACTAGCCTATCAATCTGGTAGCCCGAGTTCGCTCCCAGCTGCCGCCAATGTGGAATCAGAGGAATTTATTTCTGGTGATTAGAAACTCATTTCTCGATATAATGTGGTTCGGATCCCACAATAAGCGGCAGGTCCCGTTGCTAAGTAACCAGGTGGTTCCTAGCCACGCAAACAAAAATCTAATCCTTCAGGCCAGCCCTAAGAGAGCTATTAGTCTGCTCAGGGGTCTGGTTAAACTTAAATATACTTAATCCCAACGGGAAATAATGTAGGATTCAGGTTCGTCCGTTCCTATATATTTATCACTCATTTTTTTTTCTAGAGTATAAATTGTTTTATGCTTTTCAAGGAAAGCTGTAGTAGTTAAGGTTCTGCTCAAATGGTTATAAGGTTTTTGTTCATTTAACTGCATTTACAATTTCACTGTGCATTTGTTGGACCACATTCAAGAGCTTGCAATGTTAATAACTAAATGTTGTGGTCAACAAACCTCTATCTATCTATCTCGGTCCATCTATCTCATCCTTCCTCCGTCATCCTCCAGATTGGACTTATTTTTCACCAGCTTGTCATCGCAAATTCTATCTTACGCGGTCAGACCACCTCAGAAAATTCTGATCTATCACATTTTACAACACCCTTTCATCCCATTCCTACACACAGACTGTGTAGACGGTTCATCTCAACAGCTTCTTCCATTTATCTTTTCATCTTATCCAAAACACCCATGCTTGCAACGGCCCCCCTCTTGCATGCCGTCTTTCGCTGTCCTAGACACTTCTTCCCTGCTAAACATTTTGCAGAAATATATTTGCCTTCCTTCCTTCAATTATTGTGACTCGTCTCCTCTCGCACCAACCACCGTTAGTTACATTTGCACGTTTATAAATAGATTTCTCATTTGATTTGTTAGTTAATTTGTGTATATGTGCCTCCGTAATCTTGCATCGTTTATTTTCGACGTCTGGAATTTCACTTTTAATGCCGATGGAGTTAGATTGTGCCAAAAATGGTTCTTGTTAAAATATATGTGTATATATATATAAATATTATATCATATATGTATATTATATATTACATATATATAATCTAAAGTTATCTATATCCATGATACTAGATACTTATCTATTTATTTATAGAAAGAGGGATATAATGATATACTCCTCCGAAAGCTTAAATGAAAACTTTCAATTTTTTCCAAATTTTAGTGCCCTTCTACAACATAATAGATGGTGTGTGTGTGTGTGTGTATATATATATATATATATATATATATATATATATATATATATATATATATATATATATAGTAGATAGATAGATACATGTGTATGTATGTGTAATGTATACATTATATATATTATATGCTTTATCTATTTATTTATAAATGCGTCTGCGTATATGTCTGTGTGTGTATATGTTTGTATTATAAGCATGCGATGTTGCGCCTTCTTAACATTACAGTTGATATCGACGGCGTTCTGACCGCCGATCGATCAATTCTCCCTATGAGGCTCAATCAGAAAAAGGTCAGGCAGGAGATGACACGGCACCCACCCCGCCCGTGTCCAAAAAAAGGTGGGTGGGGTGGGGGGCTGTTGGCCACACAACAACAACAGACATTTCGGAGGAAATCTCGCTGGAGGAGAAAGTGGAGGAAAGGTGTCGGGAGATGAGACGTAACGAACGTGATTGGATAAACATGGGAGGAGAGGTAGAAGGAGAGGGTGGGGTAAGGGGTAGGGGGGGTTTAATGGAAGAATTTGCTTTCCGAAAGAGGTGAGAAGGAAGCGGGGAAAGTAAAAGGAGAGGAAGCAGAAAGAGCGAGGTGGTAATAATGTTATTCGTCTGGGGACACCACAAGGCGTAGAAAAGAAATGATGGGGAGAAGTGAAGACGACGATAAATGAAGAAGAAGCGGAAATTGACAATATATAAGAGAAATAATGCTGTAGAAAGGAATGGAGGCGAGGAGTCGTTCTCTTCTCTCTCTCTCTCTCTCTCTCTCTCTCTCTCTCTCAGATCAATCGGGAAATGAATTCTGAATAATAATGACCAAAGGGCTTTCATATTTGCATTCACTCAGCCTAATGGTGTGTTTGAACCATCGTCAGTCAGGCTCTCTCTCTCTCTCTCTCTCCTCTCTCTCTCTCTCTCTCTCTCTCTCTCACACACACAAAGTGATCACGAGGATTGCCAGCCATCTTCACATGGATCATAAAATTATGTTCCAGATACGAGTATTTAAATATTGTTCTTGTAACTGGCGTTAGTATTTAATAGAATAGAAGCATCTGCTTTCGTTCAATTAGCCTCTGGTGCTCAAGAGGTGTAAACAGGTACTCGGAATATCCTTTCAGAAAAGGGCTTTGTATTAGATTTTGAAAAGGAAAGAAACTCTCCATTTAACTGTTGTCGTGGAAATTCAAGGAAACTGTAAATAAATTATGATTCAAGTGTGAAAGCATAGAGACGTGATTTCTCTCTCAGAGTATCGTCGTGGCTGGAATAAAAAAAATTAAAAATGGAAACAGCGGAACCTCACCTTCATGCGAACTTTTCAAACAAAGCAGTTTTATATTTTACAAATTATTTTTTGAGTAATGTATCGGTACATATTAGACTCGACCTTATTCTCGTTTTCTTCCATTTTGGGCATAATAAATCATATCCCCATAAGGGGGGGAGAGGGGTAGTGCACTGTATGCATTTCATAAGGTTCTTGGCAGCGTGCCTCCGGCCCCTTGCTGCAACCCCTCTCATTCCTTTTATTGTACCTCCGTTCATATTCTCTTCCTTCAATCTTACTTTCCATCCCCTCCTAACAAATGCCACTGCTTTGGGGTTTTCCTCAGGTCACACCTTTTAGTCCTCTCTACTGTCGGTTTCCGTATCAGCGCTAAATGACCTCTTAGGTCCCGGCACTTGACCTTTGACCTAAATTCTATATTCTGTTATGTTCTATAACAAGGGATATGAGGTTGACTGTTCTATTGGGCTTTGCTCCGAAAATTCCTGACTGAAAAGGAGTCATTTTATACATGGCTATATTTTGATGATTTCTTCAGGGCTATCGGTACTTCAGATTCCAAAGAGACTATAATATATATGATGGGTGATGACGTGCGCATGCACACGCGCAAATGAACTCGAACACACACTCCTTCGGAATTATCTTAGTTGCTCAAGAATATACTAAGTAACTGCTCTGTAAAGGTGGTGGAGCCCTGACAAAGAATACTTATATATTGAGCCACAGGAACGAAAGAATCTCTCTCTCTCTCTCTCTCTCTCTCTCTCTCTCTCTCTCTCTCTCTCTCTCTCTCTCTCTCTCTCTCTCTCTCTCTCTCTCTCTCTCTCTCTCTCTCTCTGCTCTTGTTCCTCCCTTGAACATGAAACAGAAAGGGCAGCGTCTTGATTACCCAAGCACCAAATGCCTTAATACAATTTCAGTGACTGATTTTAAGCAAAAGAGTGATTGTGGCAACCGAAAGACTATCAATACGACATTAGATAGGCAAGACTTGAGAAAAATAGGTTAAGATTTCCGTCGTTTTAATGCTGAATAGGATTCAACAACTGGAGAACAGCTCCTCAGTGGCATGATCGGTTTGGTCTTGGCCTGCGACTTTGGTGTTCGTGAGTTCGATTCTCGGCCATTCCATTGACGGGTCAGAGATGTGTTTTTCTGGTGATAGAAGTTCACTCTCGACGTGGTTCGGAAGTCACGTAAAGCCGTTGGTCCCGTTGCTGAATAACCATTGGTTCCATGCAACGTAAAATCACCATACAAACAAACAAACAAAAACTGGAGAACAAACCTAAAAGGTTCGCAAGCCATGCAATAGATGACAAAGGCAACAGCCTTGTGTATCTGATGCCCTGAACTTGGCCTCGTAACCCATTTTGATGTGGAAGATACTGACGTCTCGAGAAAAATCACGAGGTTGACTAATTAGAGGAAATGAAAGGAACTATCAGCTTTCGATGAAAATCAGTTCAGTTGAGTGGTATGCAAAATATTGTCTTCAAAAGATAAATCAATCTAGGGGTAGGACTAATCCATGCAAAGGGTCCTGGATAGTGGATTGTAGTACATAAAAAGCGATTAGATATATGGTGAAGTAAAATTTCATATTAGAAGTAGAAGTACTGATAGTAGTAGTAGTCGTAGTAGTAGGAGTAGTCAGTAGTAGTAGTAGTTGTTGTTGTTGTTTTGTATTGGACTGTGTAGGTGTACTCTACCTAGCAATTACCATACATTGGAAAATGCAAATGAATTATTTTATCCTTTTTCTTAGACTTTTTGGCCTTTATAAGTAAAAAAAAAATGTATTGCTTTTTTTTATTCATTTAAATCTCTGTCCCTGAACCATACTAACCGTGCTATGATGTAACTTACATTTTTACTCTGTTCTCTTACATCTGTTGGTGAATGAGGTGAATTAATTCGCGGATAGATTCTTAACCTTGCTTCCTAATGGTTTTCTTGACCCAGATTGACTACTAATACTTCTATTCAGGAAAGTTCTTATGCCCTGTCTGCATCTTATGATTACCTGGGTTCTTTATGATGGGATATGGGAGTCTTTTATATACCTCTCTTCCTTTCTGTCTTAGAAGCTTTATATACCTCTTCGTATTTCATGGCTTTGTTAAGATTTTAGGATATGATATAGAATTTAGAAATATTGTTGTAGAGTCTTTCTATTTTCTTTGTTATTGGATATGTAACTGTAAGGTCTGCCCTTACTTGATCACACAATCTGAATGTCACACGTAATATGTGTATATAAAAAATATATATATATATATATATATATATTATATATATATATATATATATATATTTAATTCAAATTTTGCGTCTTAATATTTTGTTATCGTGTATATATATTTATATTTGTGTGTGTGTAAATAAATTCTTCTGTTAAAACAGGATACGTCTCAAGTATAAAATGCCTTTAAACACTGCTTTAAAGCTAAGGACTATTTTGGTGGACTAACTTCCACCCTTGTCAAGGAGTGAATCTGGTACTTTTATATCATATATCTATATATATATATATATATATATATATATATACATACATACATACATCATACATACATACATACATACACTTAAGCACATTTGTTTGGGTATTGTCATGTATGGTTATTACGTAAGACTAGGTGATCAAGTACGAAGCAGTGCAAATCAGCCCTAAATCATACAACTTAGTAACAAAAGAGTTGCCAGATACCACCTATAATGAAAATTTGCATTTTCCTTCCCGTTGCAGGACGGCGTCCAACTACCAGTGCCGGTCGTGTCCTCCTTAGAGCAGAACACTTCCCAGCCCCATCATCATCACCACCACCACCACCATCACCACCCGCATTCCCGCCGCCCCTCCTTCCTCCACCACTTCGACGACGACGATGACGACTTCTCCACCACCACCACCAACACCACCAACACCGGCACGGGCACCCACGGCGGCTGCATGTCCGGCAGCGGGAGCAGCAGCTCCGGCCGGCAGAGAGGAGCGGCCGCGGCTATACCGCCTCGGAGAGCTTCGTGGGCGGGCCCGCGGACCTCTTCCGAGGCTGCTACGGCGCGCTGGACCCCCACAAGAAGGGCGGCCAGCCCGGGCTGGCTCTGCAGCGCTGCCTCCCCCCCACCTACTGGAGGGGGAAGAATATGGCCAGGCTTATCAAAGTAAGTGTAATACTACTGTTTCTGTCTCATCTGTATATATATATATATATATATATATATATATATATATATATATATATATATATGTATTGTAAATGTCTATATATTTATATATTTATATGTGTATATATATATTTATATATACATATATATGTATATACATGCATACATACATTTTATTATATATATACATATTTGTATGTATGTATATAGACTATATATTATATATGTATATACATTATCATTATTTATTTGTTTTGTTAATCTTGTCGGAATGGCGTGGATATGGTAAGTATTTAACTGACTGATTATTCGTAATTTATCCTCCTAGAGACTTACCCATATTAAGTCCGATCTTCAGTTCATTTTTTTTTTTTGGTTCAGGCAAATCTTAAGAATTATACACGTGGATTTTATGACACGTGATGGTGGAAACTTGTAGTGGGTCAAGGATTATTAAAGGAAATCATCAGCAAATGTTTGTACAACTCGTATTGGTGATGTTACAAGTCAGTTTTGTAGACTGTATGGAAGAAGGAGCTTAAAATATCGTCGATTCTTGGGCATTCCAATGAGATTTAAGAGATGTGTAATTATGGTGATAGAAGTTCACTCTCGACGTGGTTTGGAAGTCACGTAAAGCCGTTGGTCCCGTTGCTGAATAACCACTGGTTCCATGCAACGTAAAAAAAACAAATATCCTTGGACAAGGAATATTCCACACATTTAAAAACTAGGGCGCTGAACTTTGGCCTTATTCGGTTACATTAACTTCTGACACCTGACTTGTGACGTAGGTGAAGGTATGCGTCTCATTGAAAGGATAATATTCAAGTTTTTCGACACCAGTGTAATCATTTTTAAGCAGTAGAATATTACATTTTTATTATGTTTATAGTTTCGAGGATTAGATTCAGTAGACTTGCTTTAATGGTTTTAGATATATAGTTTTGATTTTGCAATAATTGTGCAATCAAGTTAATGCCTTTTCTTATCTTAAATTCGTAAGTTATGAGTTTTAATTAGATGTCATATTGATATTGACAAGTTCGTTAGAGGAATATGTATAGGAAAGCAAAAAAAAAAAAAATCCCGATCGCCTGTTCGAGCGCTTTAAATGCTTTGAAAAGTGTTGCAGCAGTGTGTCGTTTGATTAGAAATGAAGGATTAAATGGGCTTAAATTTTCATCTTCCCATATCTACGGGCTGCTCTATGAGCATGAGCCCGTGCTGGCATAAGGCCAGCTTAATCTCCAACGACAACTTACCATAACCTATTGACTTAAAATGAAACGAAATGGAATAACATGTACTGGTGATAGAAGTTCACTCTCGACGCGGTTCGGAAGTCACGTGAAGCCGTTGGTCCCGTTGATGAATAACCACTGGTTCCATGCAACGTAAAAGCACCATACAAAGAAACAAACAAAGAAATAACATGTTGAGTACTGTCAGCGGTGTATATTTTATAAATGATTTAATGTTACGACAGCATTACCGATTCAGCGTATGGTAGTTCATTTCCCTTTTAGGTGACTGTAAAAGAAAACTATTGAGATGGCTTTTTCTGTCTTCCCTCAGATCTTAGAAACTACTGAGGCTAGAGGGCTGCAAATTGTTATGCCGATCATCCATCGTCCAATCATCAAACATGCCAAATTACAACCCTCGAGCCTCAGTAGTTTTTATTTTACTTAAGAGTAAAGTTAGTCATGATCGTGCGTCTGGCAACAGGCTGAAATTTTCACGGGCCGTGGCTCAAAGGGCTTATACCGATACCACCGAATGATAGATCTATTTTCGGTGGCGTTAATTATACGCTGAACAGAAAACTCGATTGATTTTTTACTTGTTTGTACTTGCCTACCATATCTTCTGTTTTTGCCCTTGATTCTGTACTTCGATAATTTTGTCTTAATTTGGATCACAAGCCCGAAGTGATCGAGGACATTGCGTATGATCGATAGAATTTTTTTTTTTTTTTCATATTGGAATATTTAATGATTTCCTGCTCATCTCGTGCACCAAATGTCATTGTACAGTTACTGCATGATGTGATAAAACTTGCTTTGCTCAAGTTATTAAAAAAAATAGATAGTAATTGAAACAGAATAGTTCAAGACGTGCATTTCTGTATTGTTTGTGCTTTCTGTGGATAGAAATGGAAAGAAAAAGTCTTCCTGCAGTTACTGAATTGGTTTAAATAGGAGTTTTAAACTGATACCTCTTGGAAATATGAATTAAGCAGCTGATACAGAATTGTCAGGTGTTAGGAAGAAAGTAGTGTCCCAGTCGTATGAGGGTTAATATATATTTACATATATACATATGGACAAAAATGTTATTCACTTTCAGTGGTCATATTGATTAAATATATGAAGTAAAGCAATTCTGGTACTTCCCTTAGGGGTTTTATATCTTTAATGCTACGTATATGTAAATATCCTATTGGCCCAACTAAGAGTAAAACTTTGGATGGAAGCTACCCGCCTGAAAAGTACTTTGTACCCTCAAACAACAGAGCGAGGGCGAATTGATTTATACCCATGAGCAGAGCACTGCTGACGTATGCTTTGAAGCTCGTTAAGGAGGATAAGACTTAGAAAAAGGTTTATTGGGGGAGATAACTTTATAATTATATGCGATCGTAAATCATGATTACATCCATATGGCACCGATAATTACCTCCGCGAGGCTCTCCTGCTTTTAACTGCTGTATACACCAGGTTCCCGATTCTTTGCTTAGGCTAATAGGCGAGTATACAAGGTTTAAAAAATAAAAGAAATAATGTCCTCTCTCCCTCATGAATCGAATCTAGCGTTGTTCGAAATGTGCCTTCTCGATACAAGCATTTCCTCAAGGCTTAACCCAGCCATCCTCAACCGGGGTTCCACGGAACCTTAGGGTTCCGCGAACGATCGCCAGGGGTTCCGTGAGAGTTCTTGTTTTATTCAATTATTTGTTATTTATAAGTATTATGTTTCTCTTCGTTAAACATGCCGTGAGAAACCGTAGGCCTATCATTTATTTTATCGTAACATATCGTGCGAGTTTTTTTCCTCAGTTTTACTAAAGGTAATTATTACAAATGCTTAATTACGTGTGTGTATATATATATAAAAATATATATGTATAAAGATCAGAGGGCAGTGGAAACAGGCTGGTACATAAAAACAACTTTATTTGTGCCGACGTTTCAAGACAAGTCTCATTTTCCAGGCTGTAAATACAAAGGAATAAATCTTGTAAATTATAAAAACAAACAAATTATACAAAAATCTGTTTTTATAATTTACAAGATTTATTCCTTTTTATTTACAGCCTGGAAAATGAGACTTGTCTTGAAACGTCGGCACAAATAGAGTTGTTTTATGTACCAGCCTGTTTCCACTGCCCTCTGATCGTCATATATCGACTGATTAGCTGTCCACCTGTATCCTTTTCTATATATATATATATATATATATATATATATATATTATATATATATATATATATATATATATTGGGGTTCCTTGGGATGAGAAAAAATTGTATCAGGGGTTCCTCTAAGTGCAAAGGTTGGGAACCACTGCCTTAACCTGTCAGATAGTAGCATCTGTGCGAGAATTGGCATTTCCTGTCACTGCGTTAGTAATATTTCTGTCGTCTAGAATTTTCCCTAGATAAGACACTCAGAGGGAATGACAAGCACCTGGGAGAGTGTTTACTATAACTAGATTCACTTCAACCGTGCATCTAATGTCTAGGCCAGTCTCTTACGACGCTCCTGATTGGCTG
Organism: Macrobrachium nipponense; assembly: GCF_015104395.2. Lineage (NCBI taxonomy): Eukaryota > Metazoa > Arthropoda > Malacostraca > Decapoda > Palaemonidae > Macrobrachium > Macrobrachium nipponense. The sequence continues at coordinate 60,717,904 of NC_087208.1, read as the reverse complement.
TTGAAAAGCCAACCACGAGGCTGGAAACTCTCACTCTCTCGAGAGACTTCACATAGGCAGGTGTGTGTTCCAACTCTACTGAGGGGTACTTTTGAAAGACTTATCCCTCAGGAGAGTGGAACATACATACAGCCCTGTGGTTGGCTTATCAACAGCCAATCAGGAGCGTCGTAAGTGACCGGCCTAGACATTAGATGAACGGTTGATGTGAATCTACTATAGCAGTGTTATCTTGCTACATAATCCTGTAATTGACGGTGAAGAAATTCTGTTGTGGACATGAAAAAAATATTTTTTTCAAAGACGTGAAGTCAGAGGTAAAGCTCTGTAGTTTATGCCGTCAAACACTTATTATTATAAAAGATCTTAAAAAGATCATCAGAGCGCAGATTCTGAAGTATCGTATAGCTGCACGAAGGCTTTGGGTTCCTGTAAATAAATCTAAGACATGTTTTGGAGATGAATTTATAGCAGCGTATAATTGCTGACGTTATGTACGATGTTCATGCACTTCTCTGAATTTAGACATCATCTCTAAATTTAGCCTCGAAACGGAGATATACTCAAGCATGAAATACTTTTGTTTCTTAGTGCCAGGAGTAGTGCCGTCAGTGCACCGCATGCAGTGCCCTGTAGGCATTACTTAAGGTTCTTTGCAGCGTCCCATCGACCCCTAGTTGCAGCCCCTTTCGTTCCTATTACTGTACCTCCGTTCATATTCTTTTTCTTCCATCATACTGTCCACCTTCTCCTAACAATTATTCCATATAGGGGGGTAGTTCCGTAAGTGCACCTCAAGGGATGCACTGTAGGCATTACTAATGCTTCTTTGCAGCGTCCCTTCGGTCCCTAGCTGCAACCCCTTTCATTCCTTTTACTGTACCTCCGTTTATATTCTCTTTCTTCAATCTTGCTATCGACCCTCCCTTATCAATTATATCATTGTGCAACTTTCACACATTTAACCTGTCAGTTTCCGTTTCAGCGCTGAATGACCTCATAAGTCCCAACGCTTGGACCTTGGCCTAAATTCTATATTCTATTCTCTCTTGTATTACCTCATACTGTGATCGTGAACAAAATGGAGTATTTTGTTTTAGTAATTCAGTGATCTTTGGGAAATAATTTCTTTAAAATTCCAGAAAATTTGCCCTATCTAACAGTCAAGAAAATAAGATATATTGAAATCTATCTTGAATTGTTTCACAAAAGTAAATTAGCAAGTAATTACTTAGCTGATTTAGTTACTAATTACTTGGTAAGTATATTTATAAAAACTTCATTTTATTATAAAGATGTCCTTTTTATAAAAGTAAATTCCCAAGTAATTTCTAAATCAGGTAAGTAATTACTTGGTAAGTATATTTATAAAAACTTCATTTTATTATAAAAATATAATTTTTACAAAAGTAACTCCACAAGTAATTACTAAATCACCTAAGTAATTACTTGCTAAGTATATTTATAAAAACTTCATTTTATTATAAAAATATCAATTTTACAAAAGTAACCCCACAAGTAATTACTAAATCAGCTTGGTAAGTATATTTATAAAAACTTCATCTTATTATAAAAATATCATTTTTACAAAAGTAACTTACCAAGTAATTACCAAATCAGCTAAGTAATTACTTGGTAACTATATTTATAAAAATTTCATTTTATTATAAAAATATCTTCTTTACAAAAGTAACTTACCCCAAGTAATCACTAAATCAGCCAAGTAATTACTTGGTAAGCATATTTTTATAACTTGAATTTTTTATTATAAAAAATATCCTTTTTACAAAAGTAACTTACCGAGTACTTACCAAATCAGCGAAGTAATTACTTGGTAAGTATATTTATAAAACTTCATTTCAGTGTAATTTTTCTTTTTTAGTTAGTTAATCCACAAACTGGTCCGTTGAATGCTAGACCTCCTGCAACATCCTAAATGCCAGCGCTAATGGCTCCAGACAATCATACCCATTTAGAGAAAGTTCTGACGGCATGCCCATACAGGGCACCGAACAGAGAAAATTGGTAGTCTGGGTACCTGAGAAATGTTTGGGTTTTAAGATATACCTGTTGTTTATTCATCTCTTTCTTTCGCGGAGTTTTTTAAATGACGAGAAATAAATATTATGCCATTTTGGGGTTTCTTGTTCTTGAGTTTGTAAAGGTATTGGGTTAGATTAATTTTAACGATATATGTGTGTATATATACATATATACATGTATTATGAGTGTTAATGCGTGATTTCAATTCGAAACGACATTTTAATGAATATAAAAAAGAAACGAAATGGAGTTGTTACGTCTAATGAACAGAGCACAGGGATTTTATAAGTCATCAATTAACCTTTCATTTATCACATAGGGGGAAGGGGGGGAGGACCGGTTGAACCCAGTTTCTTAAAAAAAAAATTGTATCTATGCACGTGGTGGTTAGTCGACTGTGATGGGTTGCAGCCAGGATGGGGTTAGGGCATGGGGCTGGCAGCCACATCCCGAAAGACGTATTGATAATCGGAGATTATATATATGTGCATATACATTAAGCTACAAATGTCCTTTAATATCCAGTTCACTGTACTTTGGAATTAATATATTTTTTTCATATATGTTAACCAAAGGGGATTTTTTTTAGTTAATAATAATTGCGTCCTCACGTGGAGTCGAACCAGCGGACAGACGAGAAATCAGGACTTCAGTGACGTTGCCGAGTCAAATAACACGCACACAAACACCAACGTCGGTATGCCACACCTGGATGTGCCATTTGCATATTCTTGTCACTTAACCACCTGTACATTTTCACAGGCAAACAGGTTTGAAGTGTTACCATTCGAACTGAGAGTTTTTTGTTGTGTTAGTCTTTCTGTGGAACACGCACACACACACACACACACACATATATATATATATATATATATATATATATATATATATATATATATATATATATATATATATATATTATTCGAGCTACAAAACCTATCGCTATACCTCGGAATTTAATATATTTTCATATATGTAAACCGGAGGGGAATTTTTTAGTTGAATCGATAACGTTACTGTCGTCTTGATTCGGCCCTGTCTGCCGGACTGTGGTTCGATCCCACAGAGGACGAAATTATTATCGACTAAAAAATTCCCCTTCGGTTTATATATATGGAAATATATCAATTCCGAGGTAGAGCGAATCAGATATTAAAGGACATTTGTAGCTCGACTAATTTATATGAAACACGATGATGTATAAATTATTTATATATATATATATATTATATATATATATATATATATACGCATATATATATATATTATATATATATATAATACATATATTTATATGAGAGAGAAAAAAATTAGACATGAAGATAATATTCATTACTTTCGTACGATCCGTGCGGTAAAAGGACATGAGTCGTAACCAGAAAATCATTTAGAACTGGGATAAAGCCCCTTAGTGGCGTGATCGTATGGTGTTGGCCTGCCGCGAGTTCGATTCTCCGGCATTCCATTAAGGTGTTAGAGATGTGTATTTCTGGTGATAGAAGTTCACTCTCGACGTGGTTCGGAAGTAGCGTAAAGCCGTTGGTCCTGTTGCTGAATAACCACTGGTTTCCATGGAACGTAAAAACACCAACAAACTAACGAACAGGAACTGGAATGAACCTTTACAAAGAAAATGGGGAGTTGAAGCGATATCGTAAGGAGGAGAATTACGGACGTTCCATATTCGGATGACATAATGGGTCTGTCCTTCGTACCATCCCGTTTCCGTAGTTTGGCGGTGGATGCAATTATATATTCTAGGTATTAATATATATATATATTATATTATTATATATATATATAATATAATATATATATTATATATATCGAGCTACAATGTCCTTTAATATCTAATTCGCCTCTACCTCGGAATTATATATTTTCATATATGCTAACCGAAGGGGAATTTTTTCTCGATAATAGATTTACCTGTACTTGGGCGCGAACGCAGGTACATTATAAATCCAGGAACGTCAGTTGGGAAGCTATACCACCCAACCACCACGGTTCGGGGTTGGGTGGTATAGCTTCCACTGACGTTCCAGGATTTATAATGTACCTGCGTTCGCGCCCAAGTACAGGTAAATCTATTATCGAGAAAAAATTCCCCTTCGGTTAAGCATATATGAAAATATATTAATTCCGAGGTAGAGCGAATTAGATATTAAAGGACATTTTAGCTCGATATATGTATATGAATCACGGTAATGTGGTATGACTTATATATATATATATATATATATATATATATATATATATATATATATATATGAATGTATGTATGTATGTATGTATGTATGTATGTATGTATGTTATCCTATTATTTGTCAACTATATCAAGATAGACAACGTTTCAGTACATACTGCCATCCTTCCTCTCTTCCCCGCCCCCCGGCACCCCGTCCAATGCTGGCTCCACCAGGCGTGTCACGTCCATTAGTATTTACGCCATTGAGTAGAGAACATCTGTGTGCAGGTTTTTTTTAAATCTGTTCCGAATTTCATATGTCTCTCTCTCTCTCTCTCTCTCTCTCGTCTCTCTCTCATCTCTCTCTCTCTCTGATCTTTTGTTGTTCTATTTTCATCTTTCATATCACAACTTTCCTCTGCCTACTTCCTGCCCCCTCCTCCTCCCCCTTAGACCCCCCATTCATCATTCTGCCTTGTTTCATTCCACCCCCTACTTTATACACGTTTTCTTTCCTATAATCGCCCTTCCCATCCCCTTCCCCTCACCCCCACCCCATACCGGCCTCCTCCCTCCCATCCCCAGTAATGGGGTTGACAGTCAGCAAGTGGTTGCTGGCACCCTCATGTTGATGAGAAGAGTTGCTAATTCGGGCATATAATGGCGAGTGCTATTGTTTACCATATGCCAAAACGAAGAAGCTGAGGAGGGAGGAGGAACGCGCAGCCAAAACCATCGAATAAGATGAACCAGCGGCTCTAGCCTGCCGCCTCTTCCTCCTCAGATTCGATGGCCGTGGGGCCTTGGTCTAGAGGAGGAGGCTGTAGAGGCTCTAGTAGACCTACTGGTAGACCCTCTGGGAATGCTTGTTGGGGCAGGTCCTCCTGGCCGTCGTCGGCTGCTTTCGGTGACGAGCAGCAGCAGCAGTGGTGACGATGAAGGTGGCGCTGACGAAGGCACCGGTGCCGCTCTCGCTCTCTCGTTTTGTGTGTGGTTCCGCCGGGGTTTCTTGGAAAGAGCTTTCTTGGACGGGGTTGCTGCTGCTTGGTATTCGGCGAGGAGAATCGGAAATGTTCGGAGTGCTTTGAAAGTTGATTGGCAGTGTCGAGAGGAATTTGGTGTCATTGGATGTTGTTTTGTACCCGTCAGTGTTCACGCGGCTGGAAAATGACCGTCAATCTCTGTTAATTAAGACCATTTTGAAAACCGAATTGTATCTCACATGATAATATTTGTTCTGTGTTATCCACTTCCCAGCAATGTGATTTGATGTTGCTTGCAAGGTGAGGCAGGTATTGCAAACAGTAGTCGCTTCCCTGTGAAGGTGACATCGATAAGGGAAATGTTTAAATGTCATTGTTACTGCACGTCCGTGTGTTTTGAAAGTGAGTTAGAAAATGACGTACCTTGAATGTGGTCGCTGAGTGCCGCTTTGTATATGCCTGATCTGCTGTGAATACTTCTTGAAGCTGAACGCTTCGTATCATCTTAGGTAAGGTTGGAAAAGCATATGTTAAGTGTTCCTGATAATATTTTTAAATAATAATGGATTCCAGAACGTTTCGTTCACTTATATGTCATAAATGTATTTGATTATTTTTCAAGCGCATCCTAGTGGTGATTTTGATTTAGTATCGACCCTGTTTATTTTCGGTGGAATATGTATTTTTAAACAAAATAAATGTAATTGGAAGCCTTGCTGAAGGTGATCGAATTCTACAGTTCTTGTATAAAAATGGTAACAACATCGTGTTTTACTTAATATTTTTTCTTGTCTGTTGAAAGTTTTAGTGCTTTTATAATAATAATAATAATAATAATAATAATAATAATAATAATAATAATAATCATAATCATAATCATTATCATTGTAGCATAAGTCTTGAAATGGAGAAACCGATCCACAGTTATGTATGCATGTACGTACATACTATATTTAAAGATAAATTTGCAAAGATTGTAACGGGAAATCGAACATATTCAGGAAAGCTCTCTGTACAG
>NC_087208.1:60684172-60709172 GCF_015104395.2 Macrobrachium nipponense | reverse complement strand
TCAGGCTCAGCGATGTTTCGAGTAACTGGCCAATATTCATATTGGGAATTTTCAAAAATTATAAACTGAAGGAATCTTTTATTAGAACAAGATATCAGGTCCAGGTCAAGCAGGGGTCGTCGTCAGTGCTGGTAATACCAGCACTGACGACGACCCCTGCTTGACCTGGACCTGATATCTTGTTCTAATAAAAGATTCCTTCAGCATTTATAATTTTTGAAAATTCCCAATATGAATATTGGCCAGTTACTCAGAAACATCGCTGAGCCTGAGAAGCGAATTGTAAGGAAAATAGAAAAAACAATATATAAAATCAACTCGCTTAATTCTGCCATCCTTTTTAACAATATTATTATTATTATTATTATATTATTATTATTATTATTATTATTATTATTTTATTATTATTATTATTAATTGAGTTCTCTCTAGGTGTTTGCGTTTGCTTGAGGGTTAGCACAAGTATTTTTCGGTGAGTGTTTATGTTCTTATAATTATTATTACTATTATTATTATTATTATTAGTAGTAGTAGTAGTAAGTAGTAGTATAGGAGTGAAAAAAGGAAAACTAGATCTAGATCAGTCATTTATTCTGAAAGTGTATCATTGATGAAGTCAAATTATTCGTACATCTAAGCTTGTAGGACCTACGTGGCGTGATCGGTATGGTCTTGGCCTGCCACCTCGGTGGCCACGTGTTCGATTCTCGGGCCTTGCACTGAGGGGTTAGAGATGTGTATTTCTGGTGATAGAAGTTCACTCTCGACGTGGTTCTGAAGTCACGTAAAGCCGTTGGTCTCGTTGCTGAATAACCACTGGTTCCATGCAACGTAAAAGCACCATACAAACAAAACAAACAAAAACACAAAAACAATCTAACCTTGTTGACATTTCATTTTGTGAAGTTTGTCCACCTACCACGTGTCATCTAGTCAGCGCATAGCATTCTGGAGTCGTTTCACTGTTTAATAAAATCTTCCGAATAATGACACAGATACCAACTGATATTTATGGTTTGTTTGTAGCTGTTAATATAAACACACTCGTTCCGCTCACGTTTCTATGAGAGATGTGAAAATGCTCAAAGGAACTCCGATGGCTTTTGCTGTTCAATTGCGGGTGGAAAGGGACTAGTTTAATTGGCACTCAGATTTCCCTCTCCCCCCCCCCCCCCCCCCCCTCTCTCTCCCCCCCCCCCCCCCCCCTCTCTCTCTCTCTCTCTCTCTCTCTCTCTCTCATGCTGTCGAGATGAGAATTGTGACGTGAAATCCTTTATTAATTTAGCTAGAGAGGAGAGAGGAGATAGAGAGAGAGAGAGAGAGAGAGAGAGAGAGAGAGAGAGAGAGAGGAGAGAGAGGGTGGTTCGGTAACTTGCAGTGAAGTGATTAGCCTTACAGACTTTTTTTTCCAGTGTTAGATTTTACGTGTATATATATATATATATATATATATATATATATATATATATATGTGTGGTGTGTGTGTGTGTGTGTAAATAAAGTTTTTATAATATATATAATATATATGTATATATATATATTTATATATATATATATATATATATATATATATATATATTTTAAATTTTAATTGCATTATACAGTTTTACAAAAAGCATCGCTGTGCATTGGAAGAAATTAAAATTATTCAGTTGTGAAAATCAAGTCACTGAGATTTATAGGACATGTGGAGAGAGAGAGAGAGAGAGAGAGAGAGAGAGAGAGAGAGAGAGAGAGAGAGAGAGAGAGATTTGTTGGCAGTTACCTTGATAGAACATAAGGCAGGGCGAGACTGATAGATATATAGGACGTATAGAGAGAGAGGGGTGATACATGTTTATAGAAGGAACAGAGACACTGATAGATTTATGGAGAAGTATCCAGAGTTAGACATTTATTGCAGAGCCTTGGAGTGAGTGACAAATGCAATTGCAGGAAGGTGGAAGGAAATCGATGTTTATAAAATTTCTTCTGTATTTTTGCTTTCTCGGTGAGTAACCCTACAGAAAACTTTGTTGTTTTTGTTGTTCTTGTTCCTGTTGAGGGGGTGGGGGTAGGTAAGCCTAAAAAGATCTGAAAAAGGTGTTTCGCGTCGAGTTAAAGATAAAAGAATTTTAGGGTCGGGTATTTATGATTTATTAATCAGAATGAAAAGGTTAAAAAATAAATAATGAGCATGTTAAACAGTACAGAAAAATGATTTCAAATACAAGAGTGCGTATTTATTTTAACGTTTTTTCGTTGGCGAACCAACTCTCTATTTGTCCCTAGATGTTAGCACGCGCCCCGAGTAAGCTGGAGGTTGGAAAATGCATGGAGCTATTGATAGATACGCTTCAAGACACAGAGAGTGATAAATGCATTGAAAGCCATAGACAGATCCGTAGAATTATTGGAAGGATAAGATTGTGCCATAGATTTATAGGAAGGATAAGGTACTGCATTGATTTATAGGAAGGAAGGGAGAGAAGCCTAGATTTATAGGAGAGTACATAGAGGGATTGATGTGTATAGATCGGCCAATAAAGCGCCTCAGTGGCGTGGCTGGTATGGTCTTTGCCTGCCACCTCGGTGGCCGCGAGTTCGATTCTCGGGCGTTCCATTGAGGGGGTGAGAGATGTGTATTTCTGGTGATAGAAGTTCACTCTCGACGTGATTCGGAAGTCACGTAAAGCCGTTGATCCCGTTGCTGAATAACCACTGGTTCCATGCAGCGTAAAAAACCATACAAACAAACAAACAATTAATAAAGCATCGCTTTATTAAAAGACATCGAGAGTGAGAACAGATTCCTGTAAAGTAATGAAAAGATGATTACTAGTCTGGTCGATATATATGATATATATATATATATATATATATATATATATATATATATATATATATATATATATATATATATATATATTATATATATATATATAGGGCAGGCCCTGAGAGCCTTCGTCCTGCTCCTGAAGGTTTGGGGGGGGGGGCTAGTCAAGCCGCTGCTGCTTTGGCACGAAATCGCCAGATTAATTGGGCGGCAGACTCCGTACGTCAGCGAATCTGTCAGGAAGCTGTTGGTTCCGTCACGGGGACATTCCGTCCCTTGATCCGAGTCGTTGTCTCCCCACGTCTGTTTCAGAGAGAGAGAGAAGAGAGAGAGAGAGAGAGAGAGAGAGAGAGAGAGACCTTGATTGGGCAATATTCTGTGGCGTTCGATTGCTTTTGCGTAACGGATGGGGTGCTAGGTCCACCACGGTCCGTGGTGGTCGCTGCCCGTGGGTCGTCGCTGGTCATGACAGGTGATTCAGGGCTTGTGCAAGTGGTCTCGAGTGGATGTTGAACTACACACTCTCTCTCTCTCTCTCTCTCTCTCTCTCTCTCTCTCTCTCTCTCTCTCAGTTTAACTTATTCCCTTTGCAAGAGTAAATTTTTTTTCTATCTACTAATTCCTGGTATGCTGGTATTTTTGTTTTCAAAATTCCCCTTAAGTATACCCCTGTGTGGGGATTCACGTATGCCACCCGTGTCTGTGTCGATTTGTTTTTGGTAAGTCTTTGGTAAAAGAATCCGAGTATATTACTGAAACTGAAAACAAACTGCAGTGATCTGGGTCAAGCGCCATAATGCTTCGCGCAGTCATGAAAGCCACAAAAAGGTAAAAAAAAAAGTATATTATTTTCATTATATGTATATTTTTTTTCTTATGACCTCATGTTACGTGATTATATTGTCAAGGTTAGAAAATAACTATTGTCGTTTGGCTCCAACCATTTTAAAAAAAAAATTATGTTTTTCTGAACAGAATTTAATTCGTCGTTAATTTCTCTTATTTTCATTATTAATCTTGAGGGTGGTGTTATCGTTGTTTTTTGTTTCAGTTGTTACTGTTATGATTGTTATTACTCCATATGATACGCTGTTACAAAAGCGTGTTGTAGCGTCTTCAGTATCAGTCAATCTGTTTACCAATATCTGAATTTGCTGGGCTCTCCAAATAAGAAATTAAAATGTGTAAATTGATATATAAACACTCTCTCACTATACATGCGTATTGTACATTTATAATATGTATACATTATATTATAAATTTAGATGCATACATATATATGTGTAAGATATATTTATATAATATATTATATATATATATATATATATAATATATATATATATATATATATGTGTATATATATATATATATATATATACGTATTATATATATATATATTATATATATATACGTATATATATTATATATATATATATATATATCATATATATAATATATATATATATTATATATATATATATATATATATATATATATATATATATATTATATATATATATATATATATATGCCTTTGCCTTTGCGCAGCAAGTTCATCCCTAATCAGACCCATTAATGCCAACGTGAAATGTTGGGAATTAGGTCTTGATCGGCTCCCCTCTTTCTTTTTTTTTCCCCCCTTGAAAGCCGAGCAATTGACGAGATTCATTTTGTTTATAGAAGCGTGCATGTCAAAGCTTTGAAAGCAAACATAGAGGGAAGGGTGGTGGCAGAAAGAGAGAGAGAGAGAGAGAAGAGAGAGAGACTGACGCACACGTGTGGAGATATGTGTTCTTTGATGGCCGTGTTTCTCTATAGTGGGATTAATGGGTTGATGAATACGTCTCTGATCTGCCTGTCTAAACGTCCAGTTCAGGCCGCATAGAGCTTCAGGTGGATTATGGAAGAGGGAAAATTGCGTTCTGTGTCAACTTTTCTTTGCACACACTATATATATATATATATTATATATATATATATATATATATATATATATATATATAAAGGTAAAAAGCCACAAGAAGGATATAACAATGGAGTTTCTGCAAGATCTTTCGACTCTTCGACTCGAGTCGAAAGATCTTGTAGAAACTTCGTTGTTTATTTTTCCTTTGTGGCTTTTACCTTTATTTATGGATTTATCACGTTCCAACTTTCGTGATTCAGTTATACATACATCTATCTATCTATATATATATATATATATATAAATATATATATATATATATATATATATATATATATATATATATATATATATATACCTTTACCTATATCGTTCTGTCTTACTTTGGAATTAAACTTGCGTTTGGTTACCGACAAAGCAACCATCCAAACCGCTGTAGGAAAGATAAACGTATAGTAGGCAACTATATTTTTTGTTTCCTTATGAATCGGGTGATGTTTGAGATGGTGTCATTACGGTCATCCTTTTTGTACCACTTAAAAAGAGTACAGTTTAATTTGATAAACCAATGAGACTGAAGAAATTTGTAAGACTCCCATGTTGTGTAGACCGTCCGTTCGTACCCAGGTCAGCGTAGGATTCTTAAACTTAGGTAGGTTTTGGTGATTCTTAATCTGGAGAGGCTCTTGTGATTCTTACTCTTGGTAGGCTCTGATGATTCTTACTCTTGGTAGGCTCGTGTGATTCTTACTTTTGGTAGGCTCTGGTGATTCTTTTGGTAGGCTCTTGTTAATTCTTACTTTTGGTAGGCTCTCGGGATTCTTACTCTTAGTAGGCTCTTGCGATTCTTACTTTTGGTAGGCTCTGGTGATTCTTATGCTTGGAAGGCTCCTGTGATTCTTAGACATGGTAGAGTCTTGTTGTTCTTACTCTGGTACACTATATTTTTAGCCCTGGCGGACTGTTTGTTTATTAAGCTCCTCTCTCAGTTGTTTAATACTTATTTATTTTTCATTTATTAATCGTAAGGATTAATTTGAACATTTTATGTTACCATACCTCTTACTATTTTGTTTGGGAGTTTTCTCGTGTATCTTATGTCTTACGTTGGTTTTCATGAATTTTCCTTATACGTATATTAACTTATGAATTAGCTTTGCTTTTAGATAACATTGTTATGAGTAATTGGCATTTACTAGTTACGTCTCTAGAATTGACAGTTGTTCTTACGCTGGGGTGTAGTTTTCGTTGCTTTCTTGTTGGTGACCTTTGTTTTATCATTAAAGAAACTTATACTGACGCTTAATATACGAGTATAAAACTGTACATGAAACGGGACTGAAGATGTTTGCAGTCTCACACACGTACTCGCTGTGACTTGAATGCTTGATAATGATGATGCAACCAACCAAGTCCTCCTGAGTAATAACCCCAATACCTAGGAAATTCCGTCTACTATTTTTCCTATTGACATTCTTGCACGAACCTTCAAAATATCATGAATAATGCCTGTCTGACTAAGAGGTCGAACGATGAATTCGCAAAGCGAAACGTGGGTTCCTAACACCGTAGATTTTATATAGCATCTTGTCCACGGTTGCGGAGTTCCGAAGAATGATTGAAGTTTCCAGGCTCAATTGAGAGAGATGGTTATGGTCACGTTACCGCCCCCGGGAACTTTGGGAAAATGCCTCTGGGAGGAGGCGAAAGTTGAGGACTTAGTCCTTAATCTCTTTCTGATAGTTTCTCAAACAACGTCGTCCTTTTGAACTTTTATTTTTTTTCTTGAAGTTTAGCATGCGTCTCTTTTCATGTGTAATATATATATATATATATATATATATATATATATATATATATATATATATATATATATTATTTTCTCCTACCTTAGTTTTTTAAATTGGTATCGTGTGACATTAACTTATTTTAAGACGTAGTGAAGGTCTTCCACTACTTATGGTGCTAAACCCCACTCATTTCATTTGCTTCCCTCCATCTCCCCCTCTCTTTCTCGGGCCTGGGCTAGATAAAGAGATTGAGTTTTCTTTCCCAGCAGTTGTAGTATTTTATATTACGCGCACACACGTATATATAAGTGTGCGTGCATGCATAATCTCCTAATTACACACACGTGCGCACGTATGAAAAATCTACGTATAATAATCTTATTTTGAGACTGGAGAACAGACTCCGTTGCCTCACAAAGAGACCAACTGCAGACAGCAAAATATATCAAAGCGTAAAGCCAGCGCTCTTCACGGGTATATAGTTCAGGGAACTTTGTCCCACGTTACGTAATCCGACGAACCTGGATGGCGATTAAGAGCTATTTCCGTCTCTTCGCCAAGGAAAAGAACAGCAGTGTGTGTGTGTGTGTGTGTGTACCTTCTATGACAGCGCTGCGTAGACTGTCTGTCCAGTGGTCTTGCTCTCTTGAAAGCAGTTTAGACACACACACACACACACACACACACCCCCCCCCCCCCTTTCTTTTTTTTTTTTTTTTTTTTTTTTTTTTTTTTTTTTCTTTTTTTCTGCAGTCTTATTTTTTCATTAACTAATTCCACTTCGAGTTTTTTTTGGGGGGGGCGAGGTCTGCAGTCTTATTTTTTCATTAACTAATTACACTGAGATTTTTTTAAGTCTGCAATCTTATTGGGTCATAAACTAATTCCACTGATTTTTTTTTTTTTTTTTTTTTTTTGAGTGCACTTTTTTTTTTTTCATTAAATTAATTCCGACTGAGATTTTTTTTTTTGAGTGCAGCTATTTTTTTCATTAACTAATTCCGCTGAGATTTTTTTATTTTGAGTCTGCCGTTTTTTTTTCTTTTTTTTGGGTGCAGTCTTATTTTTTCAGGAACTAATTCTACTTAGGTTTTTTTTTTTTTTTTTTTTGAGTCTGCAGTCTTATTTGTTCATTAACTAATTCCACTGATTTAAAAATATTTAATTTTATTTAATTTTTTTGAGTCGGCAGTCTTATTTTGTCATTAACCAATTCAACTGAGATGTCTTCCTCCTGTTACACCTTTCAAACCTTGTTATTGTCAGTTTCTGTTTCAGCGCTGAATGACCTTATAGGTCAAAGCGCTTGTTCTTTTGCCCAAGTTCTATATTCTATTCTGCTCTATTCTTATTAATTAATTCTAACTCGGGCTATTTTTTTTCGTCAGTTCTATACCAGTTCTCGGATAATAGTTACGTCTAGAAAGACATTTCGTTAACGTCTTGCTTATCATTTCATGCATAATGAACGCCTTTTTCGACTTTCACAGCACGGTATTTGTAGAGCGTCTATTTGCAATAAACATCTGCCTTCAGTGGGTCAATAAATCAATTGCATAACGGAAAAACTCTGACTTAATATTCCATGTTCTGTTATTTGTCTTTAATTAAAGAGTCGGGTTTTTCCCTGGAGAAATTAGACCCACTGTCATGGTGATGCGGCCTTTTCATTTTTAATGAATTCATTTCTCTCTTTCTCTCTCTCATTTTTTTTTCTTTGGCTAATTGAAATTTTTTGTTTTTGTTTGCTTTGTCCGACCAATTCTTTTATTTTTTGGGCACGGAATGTTATTTTGCTTTATGCATTATTTACAATTATTTGTTTATTTTGATTTTTTGTTTTTTGGATTCCATGGAATATAGTTATTTGTCTTTTAATTTTTACTTGCTCAGGGGCGATTGTATCCGTCAGTCAAGTGGTTTAGAAATACTGTAAGGTTTTTGCTGGTATTTAAGCTCCTGGAAAAGTCAGCAGCTGTAGGAATCTCTCTCTCTCTCTCTCTCTCTGGAAATATTGAAAAGCAATAAATATTAAGATTTTGATTCTTGGTGTATTCCCTTAAAAGGAATCAACAGGTGAAATTTCTCTCTCTCTCTTATACTCATAGGAATGCTGCCCCTGTTATACACCGTAATCGGGACCAGCAAAGGACGGAATCTCTCTCTCTATTATAGGAATGCTGCCTATGTTATACACCTTAATACGGACCAGCAAAAGACGGAATCTCTCTCTCTCTCTCTGTCTCCCCTCAGCGTCCAATGACTGTAGCGATCCTGTGGCGACAATAAGTGGGGCTGAGCTCGGTAGCTAGATGGCGCCAGTCGCCCCCCAGCCACACGGCCCTCTCGCTCTCCTTCGGTGTCAGTAAGGACGAAATCATCACCTGGCGTCGCAAAGGACCTCGCCCTTAATGGCATTTCATCATCCTCCTTATTCTTCTTCTTCCCCTTCTTTCTTTTTTCCTGCTCTTTCTCTGTGGGAGGAATGGCATGGCTGGGAAGGACTTCTTGAGAGTGTCGAAGGACAGGAGAGAGAGAAGAGAGAGGAGGAGGAGAGAGAGAGAGAGAGAGAGAGAGAGAGAGAGAGAGAGGAGAGAGAGAGAGTGCCATGTCTGGACAATGATGGCCTGTGGAAAGAGATTAAATGACTGAGAGGTAAAGAATCGTTATGAATATGTCCTTCTCAAGGAGGACTCCTGATGTATGTATGTATGTATGTATGTATACACACACACGTGTGTTATATATATATATATATATATATATATATATATATATATATTATATATATATATATATATATATATTTATTTATATATATAAAGTATTTTCATAAGTTATGGTTTTCCCCAAGATTCCCGTAAATTCTAGTAGACCGTGCGTGTTACATTGACCGAAAGAAGCTGTGAAGTGTACCTTATTTTTGTTTGTAGCTTTCAGTTTGAAATAAAAACCTTATAAGTTTTTTTAGGAAATATATAACAACTTCATTTTAATGTAAAGGTTTGTACACTATTAAAAATGATTCAAAGTTAAGAGTAAAAAAAAAATGGCGTAGCTAGCGAATTTACTCCAATTTCGATTGCAAAATGTTTGCCAAAAGATTGCTCGAGTCCTTAATGTTGCTTTTCTGTTGAAGAACAGCAGCAGCTTCCAGTTCGTTATGTTTGTACTTTAGTAGATTCACATCAACTGTGCATCTGATGTCTAGGCCAGTCCCTTACGACGCTCCTCCTGATTGGCTGTTGATAAGCTAATCACTGGGCCCTGCGATTGGCTTATCAACAGCCAATCAGGAGCGTCGTAAGGGACAGGTCTAGACATCAGATGCGCGGGTGATGTGAATCTACTATAGCTCCTGATGCATATCACGTAATTAGTTCCACTATATGCTGTAAAGTATTTCACCTACACTAGAATATCACAGCTGCTAGTAACCTGATACATTTAAAATATGTTTATCTTCGTTATCGCCAGATTCTACTTCTGAAATTTTTTAAAATTTACCTGGCATTGGCTGTAGCTGATCCGAGTCGATTACTTTTTTTTTATAAGCTCTGGAAATATCTTCCTGCTTATATGTTCCCTGGGTGATAACACTTAAGACATCTTTTTCATGGTATCTATGGGCATTGAATGGGAAAAATATCCCACCATCCAACACTTCGTCAGTGCACCTCACGCGGTGCATAGTAGGAATTACCTTAAGGTTCTTTGGAGGGTCGCTTCGGCCCCTAGCTGCAACCCCTTTCATTCATTTTGCTGTGCCTCCGTTCATATTCTCCTTTTTCCATCTGAAGTTCCACCCTCGCCTAACAATTGATTCATAGTGCAACTACAAGTTTTTCTTCCTGTTAAACCTTTCAAACCTCCTTACTGTATCCCGTTTCATCGCTGAATGACCCCCATAGGTCCCAGTGCTTGGCCTTTGGCGTAATTAATATATTCTGTTGTTTCTGTAACCACCCAACACCAGAACTTTGATGTCGACCCGACGATTTGTAAGAAAGAGCTTCCAGGTCTTTCCAGAATACTTATACGTCAGCCTGACTAACACAGAGAGAAAAACAACATCCACCTCCCCTCCCTCCCTCCTTCCCCCTCCCCCTCTTACAACAGTCGTGCATAAGATATCCGTACGTCTCTAGAAGGATACACTACCTATTGACGCGCTTGCGCAAGGAGACGCAGAAGGATGAGGAGGAAGAAGGGGGCAGAGGGACCCCTTTCAGTTTACGGTGACCACCTCTTTGGCGAGGTGACTCCTGCTCGTTCGCTGCTCTCTCCGTGGACACATTTTGCGCGCGAAAAACCCCTGCTCACACACGCAGAGAGAAACACAGTGTTACCAATATCCCAGTGGTGATCGTTGTTCTTGGTTTATTTTTTGGGCAAACCAACAGTTTTTTCGTTCCTCTCCTTCATATACATATTTTTTCCCTTCCCCTGTAACACTTTTAGAAGTATTTTCTGTCGTTAGTGAAGTTTTGAATTCGGTGCTTGTCATGGAAAAGAGGGCGAGAGGTTTCTGCAAGGTATAGATAGAGCGTGAAGCCCAAAAAAATATGTCGTGAAGACGTTCGGTGTTTTATATTTTATTTATTTTTTCCTTTGTGGCTGGTGATAGCTCTATGGTTCGCTTTGTTAAAGATGGACAGAGATTCTATAGAATCGGCATGTGTATTATTATTAATTAAAAATAAATGATGATAAGTGTTTTCAGCGACTGTGTTGTGAGTGTGCTCGTCAAGTCTCTTGTTTGTCGTGTCTAGTTATGTGCGCTGTTTGTTACCTTGACCCTCTCTCTTCTTCCTCCTTTCCCCTCGTTTTGCTAACCTCGTTCGTCCCCTCTGATGCGTTTAGGCTCAAGGTACCACCTCCTCCTCCTCCTCCTCCTCCTCCTCCCCCATTTCCTCCCCTTCTCCCCAAGCTCCATACCACCCCAGCACCCATAGTCTATCTCATTTGAAAGGGTAAATCGTCTACTATGTGTAGATCTATTCCTGGAAACTGGCTTGTTTCCTTTTGTTTTTGTTTTTTTTTTCTCTCGTTATTTGTTGACTGTTTTGTGTTGTTGTTTTCATTACGCCATCGTGTTTTGGTGTCTTGTGTCATCATTTGTGTTAATTTTGTTTTTCTTCGTCGTGTTTCTCTGTTGTTTTGCATCCTGATTCTTTCTTGAAATATGTGGTTATGTGAATGTTATTTTTGTTTATAAGTTCTCCGTTTCTGTATGTGTAATTTTTTTATTTTTTATTTATTTATTTTTTTACGAATTGCCACTTAATATTGATATTTTAATATAAACAGAACGTAATAAGAAACCTCCGGCGATATACGCTTCACCTTGAGAAGTCGTTTTACAAGTATTTGCTCGTCTTTCGAAATAAAAACTATAAAATACTCTATGGTAAAATTAACTTCCATCCGGCGAGCATCTTGAGTTATGTCGTGAGCGCTATTTATTATGCTATTTTAAGCCCGACGAGGAAAAAGAGAAAGGAAATATTTCACACAGACTGAAAGGCTGCACTGCGGTAATTATGCGTTTGAAAAGGGCTCTAATGATTTACAGTAATTGTCCCTAGTTACCATGATTCGCAGTGAAGCTCCTTGACACAGAAAATACCCTTTATCTCTCTGTCTTTCTGTCTGTGTTCTGTTAGTCAGTTAGCTGTGTTCTGTTTTCTTTAGTTTCAGACATGTTATTGAAATAATTTTGTTCAGACGCTTCGTCACGCAATTTTGGTTTGTAAATAAACCAGTGGTTTGAACATGGCCCTGTTGGATATTTTTTGACAATTTCGGTAGTTACATTGCTTTTGCCTCTCTTATTCATTTATTTAATTACTTTTGTAATTAGTTAATGTATATTACAGGATTTTCTCTTGCTAGCATATTATGTGAAAAATTACACGATATACGATCGACTTATTAATAATTTGTTTTCATTTAGAGCTTTATTGTCTTTTAGGATTAACATTAAGCAAAATGAATGGCTTTCCCTTCCTTTTATGCTTTACATTTGTGTGTGTGTGTTGCGGTTTCATTATCATTCACTTTATGATTGTTATGGCTTTACCTGCATTGTAAACATTTTTCCTTTAGTTGTTTTAAAAATTGTCTTAATTTTTAGAGCAGGGTTTGATAGTAATAATTAAATTCATATCAGCTTCGTGCATGCTAAATCTTCCATTTTCTTCTGAATTGAGAATTTTTTTTCATTCTGTGGCTTTGACAATTGCTTGCGCATTTTCCCCCATTCTTTCTGCCGTCTTTCATCATAGATTTCTTGTTTTTCCTTGTTTACATTTACATTGTTTATGCTTAATACTTTTCGTGTTGTATGTTATTGTTTTATACTTGTTTTTCCAAGTCCGTGAGTACCGTCTTTTTGTTCGACTGACTTTTTGGTACTCTAAACATTATATATATATAATATATATATATATAATATATAATATATATATATATATATATATATATATATATAATAATTTTCTTTGCCATTATTCTTTTAATGCTCAGTATCAGAAACAGAACTTAATTTTGTCAGTTCGTTCCTTTTTTATCGGAGATATATTCTTCTCCAGTAGTTTTGAGATTTTTGAAGAAATCGATGTAAACATCCATCCAGGGATATTTATACATTGCGTGCAAGTGCATGATTTTTGCTTGGATCGTAGACGCTTATGAATATTGCATGACTGGTCGTAGGCATTTGCGTACAAAATTTTCCTTTGCCTAAACGCTTAAACATGACGTTTGCTTCTTTTTACGCAATTATTTGTCGGGTTACGTTAAGAAAATTTAATTGTTCCTCTCTGTCACTGTTTTGGCCGGTGCGTGTGTGTGTGTGTGTGTGTGTGTGTAAGTGTTACATTCAGTTGTACGATATGCGGTTTTATCAGTTGCATGCCCTATTATGAGTGGTACATTTGTATACGAAGCATTTGGGTTTATAAATTGCGGCTCTGTTGTATATCCCATGTTTATTTATTTTGTATTTACGAAAATATACCGTATGTCTGTCTTTTTACACCTATAATTTTTTTCATATTTATATTTTGGGGCTCTGTTTTATTTTTTATAATTTTTTTCATCATTATCATCAGGAATATTTATTATTACTGTTTTCACCGACACCACACTTTTATACAAGAATCTTCCTTTTTCAGAGCAATTGTGTAGTGATTAATCATTATTAATATAACATCTGCATCAGCACTTTGTGTTTATATAAATAAAAAATTCTATATAGCATACAACATGCTTTTATGTAAATGTGGGACCCAGACGAGTATCTGACTGTTGATATGTCGACCTGTTGCAAGACGTGCAGAGCTACAATGAGTGTGGCGACGCCAGTCGGTTCAATCAATCATTTCTTTGGTATTTATTAGTTTCTTTTCTGGTTGTTGATGCGGTACTTAGGTCAGTAATTCTTCATTCAAAGCTCCGTTCAGTAGATGACAAGAGAAGCGTTTGGAAAGTTGGTCAGACGTTTTCTCGACGTAAGTGTGGGACCCCCACTTTAGGGAAGAGGATTGTGTAGATGACATTGTCCTTCCTTAATTCCTCGACCAGGGGGGCGTGGGGGATGTGGGTTATTTCATAAGAGTAGATTGGCAGTTTTACAGTACTTATAATAAATCACGTTCTTCACTTGAAGGAGCAGGATTAGTAGGTGCGATGTTTTCATTTATGATGTGTCTTTCACGTTACATTAGAAAGCTATACAAAAAAAGGCACCGTCACACCCACATCATTGGTCTAACTAGACAGAAATTTGTAAGTGACAGACATTTGACTCATCAGCACCCTACCACCGTCACTTGTCAGTCATTGAAGCACTGCGCGTCCTGCGTGAGTGTCTTTCACTCAGTGTCAGGAAAATATATCATTTTCTCCTTATGCCCTTTTGAAGGAAGCCCGGTGCCAAACTAGTAGTACAGAGGGACAATTTGTCCGAGCAGTCGCTTGGCAGATAGAAGCATCCTTTTCCCGTGTGTAGCATCTCCTGTGAAAGGTGACAAGTCACACGTAGATGTAAAGGTCGACCAATCAGCAACCAGATCCTCACCTCCTTCAGCCGTAGTACCTGTAGTGTGAAATTGATTTCCGTCAAATACTTAAATAAATTTTGCCTTTCCCCCGGGAGGATGCACAGTTGCTTGTACGAAACCAAACGTCCTTTGGAAATTCGTTTCACCACCTTTCTTCCGAAGAAAAGTGTGTTTACGTCAAGTAGAGAAAATTCCATACGAAATCAATGGTGCTGATGGAGCAGTCATATCTAACAAGAATTGTTTAAAAAATACTACTATTTAGTAATTAAGACGTTACGAATTACATTTCTTGATTTGTGATGCTATTGTCACGCTTTTGAAGTTGACATTTATTATTTTTCGACTGTCAGATGTGCTATTGTTTTTCATTTTTTAAGTTTCATTGTGCAATATTTTAATTCAATTATCATGACCCCTACCCAGCCCCACCTCTCTCTCTTCCTCCTCTCTCTCTCTCTCTCTCTCTCTCTCTCTCTCTCTCTCTCGAGGCCTATTGCGAACATTACATTCTCCCTTGAAGAGGCTCAAACATCTTTTAGCCAATAATGTCCAACTGTCTTCTGAAAGGAATTTTCTCAAAAGTTACTTCTGCAACCTTCGGTCGTTTTGGTGCAATTGCGGTGCAGCTATATATGTGTATTACCATTTCTTATCTCCCCAGTGCACTGCTGGATCTCAGCTATGTGGAGGGCAAGTTTTGTCGATAAACAAGAATTTTTTTTATCTTTGTCCCTGCGGTGTACTGTCTTTGGTTGATTCGTGGAATCTGTGTCTCATTCTAGGAATCTGTTTGGTTAATTCTTGGAATCTGTGTTTGGTTGATTCTTGGAAACTGTGTTTGGTTGATTCTTGGAAACTGTGTTTGGTTGATTCTTGGAATCTGTGCTGGGTTGAATCTTGGAATCTGTGTTTGATTCATGGAATCTGTTTCATTCTCTGAATCTGTTTGGTTAAATCTTGGAATTGCTTTGACTGATTGTTGAAAAATGTATTTGGTTGATTCTTGGGATCGGTTTAGTGGATTCTTGGAATCTCTTTTCATTTTTGGAATGTGTTTGGTTGATTCTTGGCATCTGTTTTTGGTTGATTCTTGGAATCTGTTTTCGGTTGATTCTTGGAATCTGTTTTCGGTTGATTCTTGGAATCTGTTTCGGTTGATTCTTGGAATCTGTTTTTGGTTGATTCTTGGAATCTGTTTTCTGTTTATTCTTGGAATCTGTGTTCGGTTGATTCTTAGAATCCTTGTTCCTCTCTGCCTCTGGTCTTTGACATTTCTTCTTTTATCTTTCCATGGATCTTATCAACATTAATTACTCTTCATGCTCATTATTTACCTTGTCTGGTAGATCAAGCAACTATAATGGTTCATTGTTGTCACCCCATCGTGAAGGTATTATTCGTTAATAGGAGGTCTAGGAAGACAAAGAGACTAACAAGGATTTTATGATGATTGGGGTAGAGAGAGAGAGAGAGAGAGAGAGAGAGAGAGAGAGAGAGAGAGAGAGAGAGAGGGGGGCAGAAGAAGACGACGGTTGTAATGTTATTTATTTATTGTTTTAATTTAAAGGGAGAATGTGAATATGGCAAACAAATTTTTTTCATAAAAATATGCAGTTTTATTTTAGCATTTAGTTGAGATTAATCTTATGATTTAATGAATTTGCAGTTCAGCAGGGGACTAATCAAATTCCGATTTCTTTTTAATGTAGCAATATTATTTCTGTTATATTTATCACGAGTGATTTAGAAAATAAGCTGGGAATTGTAGTCAGATTTTACTGGCATTATAAATAATGTAATTTGCTTAAATCATTAAAAATTTTGAGTGTTTATATCATTCAGTAATTCTGTATTAGAGCCTGGTTTTCTTTTCTGTATTCACCTCAGAAAACATTGTCCATACGAAGTTACTGTCTTCTTTCAAACTGTAAGATGAAACTAAACTCCAATACTTTTATGCCAGAGTAGATAGGTAACTTTGGAAATTCAATGCAGTGTTCTCAGAACTAAAGCAATAGATCTAACGAAATAAATGGAATAAAAATAGAAAATTTGATGTGTGGCGACGTGGGGCTTTTCGCATTTTTTGGTAGTTTGACATGTTTGGGAAAATATGATTTATATCTTAAATTATTAGCGATGTAAATATGCCTGTTGTTACCAAAAGAAAGTAAAAAAAAAAATTGTAATCGGAACATAAAGAAAGTCAAATATTTAAAAACAGATCTAGGTAAAGATGAAGAGACAAGGATACTGGCATATCATATGAATGATTGATTCGATGGAAATATCAGATTCGATCGTCCCTCAATCAATTATCATCGTATTGACCTTATGTGATTAAGCTATTAAAAAAACTGGAAATATGTGAATTCACTGGACTCGATACTTAGCAGTATGCCCCAAATCCTGGACATTGTGTGTGCATGTACCAAGGTGGGTTTGTCTTTCATGTTTAGATGATTTTTTTTTATAGCACCCGTCTGCATGTTTGTGTGTGTGTGTGTTTGCATGGGTGGAGTATGTGTCGTTCAGTGAATTTTTTTATCAGTTCTGTTCTTCCATGATGATATTAAGTCTCTCTCTCTCTCTCTCTCTCTCTCTCTCTCTCTCTCTCTCTCTTCTCTCTCTCTCTTTGATAGTTGATGTTATAATTTATATTTTCAATGTTGTCTAAATGATCGTGTTATGGGTATTACTGTTCTTCCATGTTATCATTAGGGTCTCTCTCTCTCTCTCTCTTTCTCTCTCTCTCTCTCTCTCTCTCTGAAAAATCTTAAGATCATTTCAAGGTCGTCGACCTTAGGAATTGTAAAGCCATTTCTGAAATTATTCTTTTGACGAAAATGGAAAAGCGTCATATTTATTTTTGTTAGTCGACAGAGATATTGGATGTTCATGAAAGAGAGAGAGAGAGAGAGAGAGAGAGAGAGAGAGAGAGAGAGAGAGGAGGAAGAGTGAGGGGAAAAATGTTTTGGTCTGGATTTGTATTTTTGCAATTGGGTGGAAACCCATCAACTGATACAACCAAAGGGAGGCAGGGAGGCTTTCATATGGTAACCCATATTGCGTCTTAATACCGTTGGAATTTCCGGAGAGGATTTATATATATATATATATATATATATATATATATATATATAGATATATATATATAAACTTGAAGAAGTATACTTCGGAATGTGTTATACTCTTTCGATTTTCAAATAGCATTTTGGATGAGGCTGCAGGCCCCATGCCAAAAAAAATGTGCTACCTTATTCAATCGAATAATACGTAGTACATAATTCAGAGTTGGTCTACTAACGTATCGTCCTGATGTTGGCATATATATATATATATATATATATATATATATATATATATATATGTGTGTGTGTGTGTGTGTGTGTGTGTGTGTGTGTGTGTGTGTATGCACGTGTAGTTAATTTGATAATTTGGTTTCCCGGACGTATCGGCTCTTGAAAAGTTCCATATTTTTCTCAAGGTTCTTTAGCAAAGATATATATATATATATATATATATATATATATATATATATATATATATATATATATATATATATATATATATATATATATATATATATATAACTCCAAATGTCAATACATCCGAGAAACCAAATTATATATATATATATATATATATATATATATATATATATTTAAGTTTTATTGCCTCTATTTAGAAACTGATTCTCTCTCTCTCTCTCTCTCTCTCTCTCTCTCTCTCTCTCTCTCTCTCTCTCTCTCTGTCAGAAAAAAAAATATATTCTGAATTTTCCCAGATTGTTCATTTCCTCTGTTTTACACTTCCTGAAAATTAAGTCGTATCCTTGTAGTGTATCCGCGGTTGGCAATACTTTTGTTTCATTGACGGCATTCATTTCTTTTATTTTGCCTGATCTTGGGACTAAGGGCGTCTTTGCTATGATGAGGATCTTTCCCAGTATAGTCTGCTCTCGCTTGTGCGTGTGTGGGTTAAAGCGTATGCAGCGAGATCTCGATTTCAGTCATTTTATTTAAAAGGTTTTCTTAATATTATTTCTGAACGCAACTTATTTCATCATCTCCAATGTCCAAGGGGATTTGTTAAGTAATTGCCCACCAAAGGGAAAAGTATGTCGTGTGGGTTAACTAATCTTACTTGATTGTTTAATGAGTTTTCATTTTTGGTGATTAGAGATTTGTTATAGTTGTTGTGCTTTAGAAATACATACAGATTTATTCGCCAATATATATGTATATATATATATATATATATATATATATATATATATAGTATATATATATATATATATTTATGTGTGTGTATTTATATGTATATATATATATATATATATGTGTGGTGTGTGTGATATATATATATACATATATATATGTATATATGCATTATTTATACGTAAACTTTCAGGACACTGTCATTCCCATAAGCAGTTTCTATTAAATTCTGATATTGAGTGTGTGCGTGTGTGTATGAGTATACAAACGTACACGTATAATTTAGCAGATGTATCTTTAGGTCATTCCATTCAAGGGAGATGACATGTATCTAAATGGGCTTCGTTAAGCTTACAATAAACAGCAATTACCCTCCGCTCGATAATATAGAAAATGCTGTCCTCTTAATGAGACGAGATCCCAGATGTGCACTAAATAAGAGGCCGTTGGTTTCCCTGTGATCATTGGAATTACATTTCTCCCATTAGGGCGAATTTGAGACGCTAATTACCCGTGCGTATTTATATTAGATTAATCAGTGTGTGAGGAGGCTCTTCCTGCTTTTCATTGGGAGTCAAGTGCTTTCGGAGAAATCATTTTTGAGGTCCTTCCTTGTGTGTTTTGGCAGAGCTTTCATTTGCATGAATCTTTTATATAGTACGAATGCATTCCTCCATACAAAGGCCTCTAGATATTCAAAGGCCAGGTTAGTTAGTTAGTATATCTTAGTTTTTAACCAGACCACTGAGCTGATTAACGGCTCTCCTAGGGCTGGCCCAAAGGATTAGAAATGAGATATTTTTTACGTGGCTAGGAACCAGTTGGTTACTTAGCAACGGGACCGACAGCTTATTGTGGGATCCGAACCACATTATAACGAGAAATGAATCTGTAATCACCAGAAATCAATTCCTTTTGATTTCGCGTCAGCAAAAGGGTATAGGTTAAAGAAATGGGCTCTCATATTCATATTCTGACTTTCCCTTTTTGATTGAAGAAAGTTCTTCAGCATCAGCTGATTTTTTTCTCTTTCTTCTTCTTCTTCTTCTTCCTGCACAGAAGAGCTTTCAGCAGCATCACATTATCCTCCCCCGTAACTATTACTGCATCATGCATCACTCAGTCTCTTATCTTGCATACATTATCGCATTTCCTGGATATCAGTGCCATGCCATTCAGCCCCTCTTCCACTCAGTGAACTCACCGCTCGGTAGGTTTCTATCCTGCTCAAATCCAAGTCTTCTGAATTACACTACTTGACCGACGTATCATTTTACACTCTCTCTCTCTTTCTCTCTGTGTGATCTTTTTATCGTCCCTTTTCTTTTTCTTTTCATCAGACCTACATTTCACGCTTGTTCACATCGCCTTTCTACTGATTATGAAAGCAGTTCATCTCGACGGCTTTAAGCGCCTCAGTGGCGTGATCGGTTTGGTCTTGGCCTACCACCTCGATGGCCGCGAGTTCGATTCTCGACCATTCCATTAAGGTGTGAGAGATGTGTATTTCTGGCGACAGAAGTTCACTCTCGTCGTGGTTCAAAGTCACGTAAAGCCGTTGGTCCCATTGCTGAATAACCACTGGTTCCATGCAACGTAAAAACACCATACAAACAAACAAACAATTTCGACAGCTTTCATGAGGATAATTTTAGTTCAACAATTCCTTTACAGTTGCTTTCATAAATTCCATTCTTCTCCAGATCGACGGTAGATTCCCCTGCATTCTTCACCGGTTTTGTACATCGTCTCGTCTTCCATCATCATGACGCGTATGCGCCCTGTTGCCACAAAGAAATGCCATTAAAACCATTCATTCAAGCATTTATTGCTTCACCTTCCATTCTTCCATTTACCCTCGTAACTCTAGTTAACAATCACACGTAGAATGTTATCTATTACAAACGCCTTCAAACTACTTTACCAGTCACTGCTGCTTCTCTTCATCTGCAATTACCACTCTATCGTCTTCAGATGTCAGTCATTGCATATTCACAGTCATTTGTTTTATCCCGTGAACGTTGATTTACAACTGTTCATTCGTTGGCGACGCTCATATAATCCGAAGAAATAGTGACGGCTCTTTGCTGAAGTTTCCCTGGCTGAACTAACTTAAACCCGACCAACTTTCTGCCCCAATTCAACAGGTTTCACGCTCATCGTATGAACTTAGCTAACTACCGTGTACACCGTAAATCATCTTCATTTCTGTCATGTACAGTACACCCACAACACAGAATATCCCCTTCACCCATTCAATTTCATACACAACTGTTTGATAATATAAACGTTTGATCTTTGATCTTTCTCTCTCAACCCAAACTACATTTCTATTATCGAACTGCCTTTTCTTTCTTTCAAAGTGAAACCTTCACTTCCGCGCATCCCCCTATAATAGCTGTCATTTTTTATCAGTTACGTTTCCCGTATACAGGAGGACGGTTATTCCGCGTAACCATTCCCTTGGAATCTTTCCCCATTCGAGACATACCTTACTCACTCTAGTCACCCGCTCAGGACCGACCCCACTATGATGCCCAAGCAAGTCACTCACAGTTTCGTTAACTCCTGGCCTCTCCTCATTCTTACCCGTTTTAATTTTTCTCATTAATTCCTACTGTCATTCTCACGATATTATCAAGTTGAAATCGACCTACACAAACATTATATATATATTATATATATATATATATATATATATATATATATATATATATATATATAAATGATACTTCATAGATATTTAACTTATGTATGTATGGACTTGGATCTTAAGGCTTTGTAGTGACAAGCGTATCCAAAAAAAACAAAAAAACCAAGAAGTTAAGAAGGCGCTGCGGCTATTACAGTTTCATATGTATCTGGTAAAAAAAAGTGACCGGTAGATTCTACATTATATAATATATATTATTACTATTATTATTAAAGATGCTTCGTAAACATTTAACTTGCTTCATCGATCTGCTGTGTCCCCTCGCGATGCAAGGTCAGATGAGATATACATTATATATTGTTTTTATAATGTATGTGTGTGTGTGTGTATGTATGTATGTATGTATGGTGAAAGCAATAACTCTGGGCTATCATCCGCCAGGCCTCTGATGACGAAGGCAAAAGGCAGATCGATGGAGTAAGTTGATGGATAACAAACCGTTTTATGAGCAGATAGATGAAGACATAATAAGTTGGGGGTAAAAATCGATGGGCGCTAAGAAGGCCTTCGCAGAGGACGCCGACGTGTGCTTGGGAGACAAAAAAAAAGTAGTGATAACAAAATATAACGATGAAATATCGTAAAAACAAAATGTAATGATGAAGTGGGTGGGAGAAATGGTTGCAATACCTGTCAGCACTTCTGTACTTGTTGCTTTTAAGTGTTTTGTCTCTTGTGTTGCTTAAATCACAGTTCTCTTCACTTATTCTTATTGTAAAAAAAATTATATACAAGGTGTCACATTTACTTATAAACTTTTATAATGCCATGTCATTGTGGATTTGTATTTACTAGCAAACATATGTATACGGAAATTATGTAGGAAAATTCGTAAAGTAACCAAGTCTACGGTCATTACCAGCCTCGTTTTATGGGCAGAACCAGCTCCGTTTCGGGGAATTCCTTCTCACCACCATCTCCGCGGGGGGCAGGGGGGAGGGCGGCGAATGAAACCACATTATAAACCATCTTAGGGGTCTCCACTATAACCCTGCCAAGTTTCATGTACATTGGACCAGGTGTTTGGCCGTGATTGAATGACAGACGGACGGACAGACATTACGCCCACTATAGTAAGATTATGCTGGGAGACATACTATGGGAATGGAGGTTCAAGGGAGAAGAAGAAGTGGGAGACCAAGAAAGAGATGGAAGGACTGTGTGAGAAGAGACTTGCATGAGAAGGGAATTGATGAGGCAGAAGCGCAGGACAGAAATAGATGGAAACGGCTCATCCGAAACGGCGACCCCATATAAAAATGGGAACCAGCTGGGAAGAAAAAGATAGTAAGATTATGCTTGAATATTAAGATGAAAAATGAGCCGTTTCCTCTATTAAGGGGTGGCTCGCAAACGAATTTAGGCCAGTAGCATTTGCCACGTCGTTTCTTTAACCTTTGCAATTAGCGTGTAAGCATCTGTACATAAACTCTAGAAAGTTAAGAGGCATCATATCGTTACACGTTGGTTTCATCTTCAGTGCGTCGTGACCCTCCTGAATCAACGAGCCGTTCACGTAATTTTGCGCTACGTGAATATTAAGTACCTTCCATCCCTCGTGTATAAATATATCTATGAGAAGAGAGAGAGAGAGCACGCCTTGCCCTCACACAGCTTGTTGGTGTCAGAAGGTACATTCCTTGAGGTAAAGGCTAGGCCCCCCAATCGAATACTGCGACCTCGCTCAGGGTGAGCGCCATAAATCACTGGCATTAAGATGATGGATATGGCCAAGGCGTTGAGTTCATTGTTTCCTTTGTGCCAATTTTGGGCACCTGACGGACGACCTTGGTCAAAACCGATAGACAGCGGCAGTAGACATTGTCCTGAAAGATTGCTACAAGGACCTGGCTATTCCTTTGTGCATGTAGGCAGTGAATCCTCTAAGGATTCAGCCACATTAAAGGATGGACAACATTTTGTTATTGCTGAGGATCTCCCAGTTTTGAGATACTATGATAAATTGACAACAGGAAATTGGAGTGTGAGAATCCAGTATTCAGTTGGAAGGACCCAACAGTTAGAAAAATAATGTAAGAGATGTGGATCGGGCATCAGTGCTGTATGTGAATCACATAGCAAAGGAATGGAAAGAGGAGAGTGTACGGGGATAATGTGTTTATTCAAGAAGAACAAAGGAAATGAGTAGATGAATAGCCATGATCTTAACACCAAAAGCAGAAAAAGTTACTGAATTCCAGGAAAGCAGTCGGCGGTAGATTACTGCTTGCAATTTTGTGAGATCATGAACTATATAATTTAGTAGAAGAAAAGCAAAACACCGAGCTATAGTAGATTCACATCAACCGTGCATCTGATATCTAGGCCGGTCCCTTACGTCGCTCCTGGTTGGCTGTTTATAAGCCAATCACAGGGCGGGAAACTCTCATTCTCTCGAGAGAGTTCACATGGGTAGGATCTATACTCCACCTCTCCTGGGGGATACGTCCTTCAGGAGAGCTGGAACATACATCCTGCCTATGTGAACACTCGAGAGAGTTTCCAGCCCTGTGATTGGCTTATCAACAGCCAATCAGGAGCGTCGTAAGGGACCGGCCTAGACATCAAATGCACGGTTGATGTGAATCTACTATTGGATGAAATCACAGTCGATGTGATTTTAGCGGATACTGAAAGGACATCTCATATACTCAGTAGACTGTTCCGCAGATTATAGACTGAGGAAACGAAACCTGATGTCTTGGAAAGTGAAAGTCTTAGCAAAGATGACCAAAAAAAATGGTGACTGAGTGAATGTGGCGACTACGGAGCCATGGGAGATATGCCACTATACTCTGTTTTTTTCCATCTGTCCATCCGCCTGTGGTGGTTGCGCATGGTAACACTGCGTCCCGGGCTTTGGATAGTTACGCTATGTGTAAGTTTTAGGTAAATAAAAGAATATCTTGGTGTACATTTGCAAAATAGGACATTATTTAAAGCCTGGGACGCAGTGTTACCATGCGCAAACACCACAGGCGGGTGGACAGATAAAAAAAACAGTGTAGTATTGAAAATATTTAATAATGCTCAGTCACAGTAGACTGGGGAAAGATATAGATGGCATATTAAGAAATGAAGAAAACAGTTTACGAAATCGCAGATGTAGAACATATCAAATATCTGTGGAGAGGTTTTACAATCGTGTATGAATTTCAAAGATCCTTTCTTGGTGGTTTTTGTTGATTCAAAGAATACGTTTAACAGCGTCATGAGCCCATTGTTATTATGGAGGATTTGTTCATTATTGTTTCCCTTAAATATGTACGGTTTCAAAGGATCCATTAAGCAAGTTAATGGTTAATGTTGATGGACTTTGGTCACGTGAATTTGCCCTAAATAGTGGCGTGCTGCCGGGGGATGTTATGCCACCTTTATTAGTCCGCATTTCTCATGGATTTATCATGAAAAAATTGGCGGAAATGGAAGAGGCTTAGATAGGAAGTTACAAAATTAGAATTCTCTCTGCGTCTTAAAATGCGCCTTT
>NC_087208.1:60544172-60681672 GCF_015104395.2 Macrobrachium nipponense | reverse complement strand
TAGATATACATACATATAGACTCGTAATTTCATTTAGAGCCTATAGTTCATCAGAACCATACAGGTTATTTGAAAGTGGAATTCTGTATACTAGTTCCAGGTAAAGGCTTTTTGTTTGATCGATCAAATCGTGTTCATGTGTGTTCCATGAGCCTGTGCCATCATAAGGTCGGCTGCTTAATCAGCAAAATTGCCGTAGCTCTCGAGAACTTGATTGTGTGCTGCAACCATTTCTGTGGCTGTGAACACGCGCAAGTCGATCGTCTACTCGAATTATCATTTCTACGTAATTTATTTTTTCTATGGGACTGGTTTCCCTAATGATTTCGTTAACTAGAAGAACTGGTTTCCTAATGATTTCGTTAACTAGAAGAACTTGTTTTCCCCCTAATGATTTCCCGTAACTAAGAAGTAACAATTGGTTTCCCTATTTGAATCGTACAATAAGACCCCTTTGGTTTCCCTAATGATTTCTAATGATTTCTTAACTAGAAGAACATGGTTTCCTAATGATTTCGTTAACTAGAAGA
The DNA here is from genome assembly GCF_015104395.2 of Macrobrachium nipponense. Classification (NCBI taxonomy): domain Eukaryota; kingdom Metazoa; phylum Arthropoda; class Malacostraca; order Decapoda; family Palaemonidae; genus Macrobrachium; species Macrobrachium nipponense. The sequence goes on along the minus strand of NC_087208.1, from coordinate 60,681,142 downwards.
ACTTGGTTTCCCTAGATTTCGGTTTACTGAAGAACATGGTTTCCCTAATGTTTCGTTAACTAGAAGCACTTGGTTTTCCCCTAATGATTTCGTTAACTTAGAAGAACTTGGGTTTTCCCTAATGATTTCGTTAACTAAGAAGAACTTTGGTTTTTCCCTAATGATTTCGTTAACCTAGAAAGAACTTGGTTTTCCCCTAATGATTTTCGTTAACTAAAGAACTTTGGTTTCCCTAATGATTTCGTTAAATAAAGAACATTGTTTTCCCTAATGATTTTCGTTAACTAAAGAACTTTTGGTTTTCCTAAATGAATTTCGTTAACAGAAGAACTTGGTTTTCCCAATTGATTTCGTTAACTAGAAAGAACTTGGTTTCCCCCTAAATTTCTTAACTAGAAGAAAGTTGGTTTCCCTAAATGATTCGTTTAACTAGAAGAACCAATGGTTTTCCCTAAGATTTCGTTAACTAGAAGAACTTGGTTTCCCTAATGATTTCGTTAACTAGAAGAACGGTTTCCCCTAATGATTTCGTTAAATAGAAGAACTTGGTTTTCCCTAAATGATTTCGGTTAACAGAAGAAACATGGGTTTTCCCTAAATGATTTCGTTAAACTAAGAAGAACTTGTTTCCCCTAATTGGATTTTCGTTAACTAGAAGAACCGGTTTTCCCTAATGATTTCGTTAACTAGAAGAAACTTGGTTTTCCCTAATGATTTTCGTTTAACTAAAAGAAAACTTGGTTTTCCCTAATGGATTTTCGTTAAACAGAAGAACTTGCTTTCCCCTAAATGATTTCGTTAACTAGAAGAACTTGGCCTTTTCCAATGATTTCGTTAACTAGAAGAACTTTCTTTCCTAATGATTTTCGTTAACTAGAAGAAACTTGGTTTCCTTGATTTCTTTAACTAGAAGAAATTGGTTTTCCCTAAGATTTCGTTAAATAGAAGAACTTGGTTTCCCTAATGAATTTCTTAAACTAAGAAAACTTGGTTTCCCTAATGATTTCTTAACTAGAAGAAACTTGGTTTTCCCTAATGATTTCCGTTAACTAGAAAGAAATTGGTTTCCCCTAAATGATTTTTTCGTTTAACTAAAGAACTTTGCTTTCCCCTAATGAATTTTCGTTAACCTAGAAGAACTTGGTTTTCCCTAATGATTTCGTTTAACTAGAAAGAACTTGGTTTCCCTAATGAATTTCGTTAACTAGAAGAACTTGGTTTCCCTTAATGATTTCGTTAACTAGAAGAATTTCCCAATGGTTTTCCCTTAAAAAATTGATTTCGTTAAACTAGAAAAAAATTGGTTTCCCCTAATGATTTGTTAACTAGAAGAACTTGTTTCAGTTTCAATAGATTTTCCCGTTAACCTAGAAGAACTTTGTTTCCCTATTGCTTTCCCCTTATGATTTCGTTAACTAGAAGAACTTGGTTTCCCTAATGATTTCGTTAACTAGAAGACTTGGTTTTCCTAATGATTTCGTTAACTAGAAGAACTAATGAATCGGTTTTAACTAAATTGATTTTCGTTAACTAGAAGAACATTGCTTTTTCCCTAATGATTTCGTAACTAGAAGAACAATGGTTTCAATAATAATGATTCGTTAACTAGAAGAACTTGGTTTCCCTAATGATTTCGTTAACTAGAAGAACTTTGTTTCCCTAAGAATTTCGTTCGGTTTCCCTAATCGAATAAGAAAGAACTTGGGTTTCCCCTAATGAATTTCGTTAACTTAGAAGACTTGTTCCCTAATGATTCGTTAACTAGAAGATCAATGTTTCCGTTAACTAGAAGAACTTGGTTTCACTAATGATTTCGTGAACCCTAAGAAGAACGTTGGTTTCCCCTAATTTGAATTTCCGTAACGAGAAGAACCCATTTGGTTTTCTTTCCCTAAGATTTCGTTAACTAGAAGAACCTTTGCTTTCCCTAATGATTTCGTTAACTAAGAAGAACTTGCTTTCCCTAATGATTTCGTTAACTAAGAAGAACTGCTTTCCCTAATGATTTCGTTTTTAACTAGAAGAACTTGGTTCCCTAAGATTTCGTTAACACGAAGAACAATTGGTTTCCCTAATGATTTCGTTAACCCTAAGAAGAACAACCCTTGGTTTCTAATGAATTACGTCGAACTAAGAAGAAACTCTTTCCCTAATGATTTCGTTAACTAAATGAACTTGGTTTCCCTAATGATTACGTTAAACTAGAAGAAACATGGTTTTCTTTTTTCTAATGATTTCGGTGAACATAGAAGACAACTTGCCATTTCCCCTAACAAATGATTTCGTTTTAAACTAGAAGAACTTGCTTTCCCTAATGATTTCGTTAACTAGAAGAACATGGTTTTTTTTTTTCCCTTAATGATTTCGTTAACTAGAAGAACCTTGCTTTCCCTAATGATTTCGTTTACTAGACAAGAAACTTGGTTTCCCTAACTGATTTCGTTAACTAGAAAAACTTGTTTGCCCTATGATTTAGTTAACATAGAAGAACTTGCTTTCCCTAATGATTTCGTTAAACTAGAAGAAACTTGCATTTCCCTAATGATTTCGTAACTAGAAAGAACTTGCTTTCCCTAATGATTTAGGCTAACTAAGAAGAACAATGGTTTGCCCTAATGATTTCGTTAACTAGAAGAACTTGATTTCCCTAATGATTTCGTTAACTAGAAAGAACTTCGCTTCCCTAATGATTTCGTTTAACAGGAAAGAACATGGTTTTCCCTAATGATTTCGTTAAACTAGAAGAACATGGTTTCCACCCTAATGATTTCGGTAACTAGAAGAACTTGCTTTCCCTAATGATTTGCGTAACTAGAAGAACATGGTTTTCCCTAATGATTTCGTTTTAACTAAAAGAACATGTTTTCCCTAATTGAATTTCGTTAACAAAAGAAACAATTGGTTTCCCTAATGAATTTCGCTAAAGAAGAACTGCTTTCCCTAATGATATGAATTTCGTTAAACTTAGAAGGACACTTGGTTTCCCTAATGATTTCGTTAACTAAGAAGAACATTGGTTTTCTAATGATTCCCGTTAACGAGAAGAAAATTGCTTTCCCTAATGATTTCAGTTAAACTAGAAGAACTTGGTTTCCCTAAAGATTTCGTTAACTAGAGAACATGGTTTTCAAACTAATGAATTTCGTTTAACAAGAAGAAAATTGGCTTTTGCTTTCCCTAATGATTTCGTTTAACTAGAAGAACTTGGTTCTAATGATTTCGGCTTTAACTAGAAGAAAACTTGGTTTCCTAAATGATTTCGTGTTAACTTAGAAGAACTTGGTTTTCTTTCCCTAAATGATTCGTTAAAACTAGAAGAACATTGGTTTTCTCCTTAATGATTTTTCCGTTTAACTAGAAGAACTTGCTTTCCCTAATGATTTCGGCTAACTAGAAGAAATTTGTTTCCCTAATGATTCCGGTAATAGAAGAACGCTTCTTCCCTAATGATTTCGGTTAACTAGAAGAACATTGGTTTCCCTAATAAGATTTCTGTTAAAACTAGAAGACTGTGTCCCTAATGAATTTCGTATAACTAGAAGGAACTTTTGCTTTCCCTAATGATTTCGGTTAAACTAGAGAAAGAACTTATGGTTTTTCCCTAATGATTTCGTTTAAAACTAGAAGAAACTTGCTTTCCCTAATGATTTCGTTTAACCTAGAGAACATGGACTAAATGATTTCGTTTAACTAGAAGAATTGCTTTCCCTAATTGGATTCCCGTTTTAAGAGAAGGAACATGGTTTTCATGAATTGAATTTCGTAATAGGAAGAAACTTGCTTTCCCTACTGATTTGTTAACTAGGAGAACTTGTTTCCCTATATTTCTACTAGAGACTTGCTTTCCTAATTATTTCGCTAACTTAGAAGAAACTTGCTTTCCCTAATGTTTCGTTACACTAGAATAACAACATTGGTTTTCCCTAATGATTTCGTTAAACTAGAAGAAACTTGCTTTCCTATGATTTCGGTTTTACCCTAGAAGAACTTGCTTCCTAAATTGATTCGTTAACTAGTAAGACAACTTGGTTTTTCCCTAATGAATTTAGTTAACTTTAGAAGAACATGTTCCCTAATATTTCGTTAATTAGAAGAACTTTGGTTTCCCTAATTGATTTCGGTTAACAGAAAACATCAGGTTTTCCCTTATATGAATTTCGTTAACTTAGAAGAACATGGTTTCCCTAATTCGATTCGTTAAACTAGGAAGAACCTGCTTTCCCTAAATGATTTCGGTTTTAACCTAGAGGACTTGTTTCCTAATGATTTCGTTAACTAGAAGAACTTGGCTTTCCCTAATGAATTTCGTTAACTTAGAAGAACTTGCTTTTCCCTAATTGAATTCGTCTAAATAGAAGAACTTTGGCTTTCCCTAATTGATTTCGTAACTAGAACGAACTTGCTTTCCCTAATGATTTCGTTAAATAGAAGGAACTTGCTTTCCCTAATGATCTCTTTTTCCTTAACTAGAGGACTTTGCTTTCCCTCAATGATTTCGTAACTACGAGAACAATTGCCTCTTCCCTAATGAATTCGTTAACTAAAGAACTTGGCTTTTCCCTAATGATTTCGTTAACTATAAGAACATGGTTTTCCTAATTGAATTCCGTTAACTAGAAGAACTTGCTTTCCCATAATGATCTTTCGTTAACGAGAAGAACTTTGCTTTCCCTAATGAATTCGTTAAACTAGAAGAACTTGGTTTTCCCTAATGATTTCGTTAACTAGAAGGAACTGGCTTTCCCTAATTGGATTTCCCGTTAACTAGGAAGAACCTGTTTTCCCTAATGATTTAGTTAACCTAGAAGAAACAATGGTTTCCCTAATGAATTTTCGTAACTTAGAGAACTTGTTTCCCTAATTGATTTCGCTTAACTAGAACGAACTTGGTTTCTAATGATTTGTTACTAGAAGAACTTGGTTTCCCTAATGATTTCGTTTAACTTTAGAAGAACTTGTTTCCCTAATATTTTGTTAACTTACAAGAACCATGGTTTTTCCCTAAATGATTTCGTTAAACTAGAAGAAACCTTGGCTTTTCCCTAATGATTTCGTTAACTGAAGAACATAGTTTCCTAATGAATTCGTTAACTAGAAGAAAACAGGTTTCCCTAATGATTTCGTTAACTAGAAGAACAAATGCTTTCCTATGATTTCGGTTTCAACCCTAGAAAGAACAAATGGTTTCCCTAATTGATTCGTTAACTAGCAAGAACATTTGCTTTCCCTAATGATTTCGTTAATCTAGAAGAACTAAATGCTCTTCCTTATGATGCGGTTTACCCTGAAAAACTTGCTTTCCCTAATTGTTTCGTTAACTAGAAGAAGAACTTGCTCTTCCCTAATGAAAATTTTCGTTAAACTAGAAGAACTTGGCTTTCCCTAATGTAATTTCGTAACTAGGAAGGAACTCGGGTTCCCTAAGATTTCCGTTAACTAGAAGAACTTTTCCTAATGATTTCGGTTTAACCCTAGAAGAACAATGGTTTCCCTAAAGATTTCGTTAACTAGAAAAGAAACTGCGGTTTTCCCTAAATGATCTCGTTAACTAGAAGAACTTCTTTCCCTAATTAATTTCGTAATAGAAGAACTTGCTTTCCCTAATGGATTTTCCCGTTAATAGAAGAACTTCTTTCCCTAATGATTCTTAACTAGAAGAACTTTGTTTTCCCTAATGATTTCGTTAACTGAGAACTTGGTTTCCTAATGATTTCGTTAACTAGAAGAACCTTGGGTTTCCCTAATGATTTACGTTAACTAGAAGACTTGGTTCCCTAATTGATTTCCGTTAACTTGAAGAACATAGTTTTCTCTAATTGAATTTCGTTAACTAGAAGAACTTGGCTTTCCCTAATGATTTCCGTATAACTTAGAAGAACAATCGGGTTTTCCCCTAATGAATTTCGTTAAACTAGAAGAACTTGGTTTCCCTAATGATTTCGCTTAACTAGAAAGAACTTGGTTTCCCTAATGGATTTCCCGTTGAACTAGAAGAACTTGGTTATTTCCCTAATTGATTTCGTTCAACTAGAAGAACTTGGTTTCCTAATGATTTCGGTTAACCTAGAAGAACTTGGTTTCCCTAATGAATTTCGTTAACTCAGAAGAAAACTTGGTTTTCCTAATGATTTCGGGTTAACCCTAGAAGAACTTGCTTTCCCTATTTGATTTCGCTTAACTGAAGAACAATGGTTTTCAACTATGGATTCTTCCCGTTAACTAGAAGAAACTTGCTTTCCCTATGATTCTTAAACTAACGAAGAACATGGTTTTCACTAATGATTCGTTAACTAGAAGAACTTGCTTTCCCTAATATTTGCGTTTAACTAGAAGAACTTGGTTTTCCCTTAATGTTTCGTAACTGAAATTTTAACTTGTTTCCAACTAATGTTTAGGAGAAGAACTGGTTTTCCCGCTATTGTTTCGTTAACTAGAAGAACTTGGCTTTCCCTTAAGATTTCGTTAACTAGAAGACAGGGGTCTTTCCCTAATGAATTTCGTTAACTAGAAGAAACTTGCTTTCCCTAATGATTTCGTTAACTAGAAGAACAATGGTTTTTTCCTCTAATGATTTCGTTACTAGAAGAACTTTTTTCCCGAATGATTTTTCGTTAACTAAGAAACTTGCTTTCCCTAATGATTTCGTTAAACTAGAAGAACTTGGTTTCCCTAATGATTTCGTTAACTAGAAGAACTTGGTTTCCCTAATGATTTCGTTAACTAGAAGAACATGGTTTCCCTAATGATTTCGTTAACTAGAAGAACTTGGTTTCCCTAATGATTTCGTTAACTAGAAGAACATGGTTTTCCCTAATGATTTCGTTAACTAGAAGAAGAACATGGTTTTCCCTAAATGATTTTCGTTAACTATGAAGAACTTGGTTTCCCTAATGTTTTCGTTAACTAGAATAACTTTGTTTTCCCTAATGAATTTCTTAACTAAAGAACTTGTTCCCTAATGATTTCGTTAACTAGAAGAACTTGCTTTCCCTAATGATTTCGTTAACTAGAAGAACATGGTTTTCCCTAATGAATGTCGTAACTAGAAGAAAAACATGGTTTTTCCCTAATGATTTCGTTAACTAGAAGAACCATGGTTTTCCCTAAGAATTTTCGTTAACTAGAAAACTTGGTTTTTCCCTAATGATTTCGTAACAGAAGAACTTTGTTTCCCTAATGATTTCGTAACCCTAAGAAGAACTTGAAAAACGGAATGATTTTTCGTTAACTGAAGAACATGGTTTTCCCTAATGATTTCGTTACTAGAAGAACATGTTTTTCCCTAATGATTTCGTTAACTAGAAGAACATGGGTTTTCTAACTTGATGATTTCGTTAACTAGAAGAACTTTGTTTCCCTAATGATTTCGTTAACTAGAAGAACTTGCTTTCCCTAATGATTTCGTTAACTAGAAGAACATGGTTTTCCCTAATGATTTCGTTAACTAGAAGAACATGGTTTCCCTAATGATTTCGTTAACTAGAAGAACTTGGTTTCCCTAATGATTTCGTTAACTAGAAGAACCCAATTTGTTTTCCCCTTTGAATGATTTCGTTACTACCCGAAGAACAATGGTTTTTCCCTAATGATTTCGTTAAACTAGAAGACTTGGTTTCCCTAATGATTTCGTTACTAGAGAACTTGCTTGTTTTTTCCCTAATGATTTTTCGTTAACTAGAAGAACTGGTTTTTTTCCCTAATGATTTCGTTAACTATAAAAAAAAAAAAGAAGAACATGGTTTTTCCCTAATGATTTCGTTAACTACGAAGAACATGGTTTTTCCCACGAATGATTTTCCCCGCAAACTAAAGAACATGGTTTTCCCTAATGATTTCGTTAACTAGAAGAACTTGGTTTCCCTAATGATTTCGTTAACTAGAAGAACTTGGTTTCCCTAATGATTTCGTTAACTAGAAGAACATGGTTTCCCTAATGATTTCGTTACTAAGAAGAAAACAGGGTTTCCCTAATGATTTCGTTCACTAGAAGAACTTGGTTTCCCTAATGATTTCGTTAACTGAAAAACAAGCTTGATTTCAGCAGATGTTTGAGTGCGTGTTTGTCTGTCTGTAATTCTCACCTAAAGGAAAAATCAGTCACTAATTTAATCTTTCAACTCTTCCCGTCAATGAACTTTTAAATTCCGGTTGTCAATTTCCCACTGCATTTTTATTTATTTATTTATTTTTTTTTTTCCTGAATTCAGCCGCTTTTGGACGTCGAAAATAATGAGATGCTCTTATTGGTTATCAAATACAGCACTGGTCGAGATGCAGTCATAGCCCATTTTCGTTTAACCTGGAACTTGTCTTTGATCGTTTATCAAAATTGCTTCTTTGGATATTTTCATTTTTTTTCCGTGTAGCAAAAGGTAAATCGAAAGTAGTTTTCTCGGGACGTGTAATTTCAGTCGGTTAATGTGTCTGGTGAGATTAAAAGTTCGAAGTCCATTACATTCGTGATGGTTTCTCTGATTCGAAGGGGGGAAATTGTAATTAGCTCTCGCAGAGCCAATGGGGAGTTTCAAAAAGCTCTAGTTGAAAGGCTCTTGCTTCGCAATTTTTTTTGTTTTTTGGGGGGGGTTAACTTCGTTACTTACAGTGCTTGTATACATGTTATATAATTGATGCATTTCACAGGTGTGTATATAATATATATATATATATATATATAATATATATATATATAATATATATATATATATACATATATATATATATATTTATATATATATATATATATAGATATTATATATATACTTATATATATATTATATTTAATAATATATATATATTTTATATATATATTATATATATATATAAATTATATATATATATATATATATATATAGTGTGTGTGTGTGTGTGTAAAACTATTGTGCTACAAACCAAAGGTTGCCCAAAATAGAGAAAAAAGCATCCCAATACACAAGAAAGGAAATTGAGACTTAAAGTATAAACTACGGAAGAAAAATTACAAAGAAAAGCAAGTAAGGAACAGCAGAGTAAAATAAATAAGACAAAGAACATTCCGCAGTAAAGTGAACCTCAAGTCGACCTGCTCAGCATCTAAGCGTTTGCCAGAAGTTTGAACGTCCAAAGTCCCACAGATTCAACAACTGGATTAGGAAGATCATTCCGTAGTTTGGCCGCACTAGAAATGGAACTGACGGAAGTCTGTCGAATTGCACCTCGCGGACGTTTTGAATCCAGTGGACGATCAGAATCCATTGAGCAACGGTGCCGGAGATTAATATCAAGGTCAAAGTGTAGGAAATTTGTTAGAAATCAAGTTTAGTCCAACAATTTAAGATGCGAGATAGCCGCTGGAAACCAAATGGGGGAATAACATTCAAATCGCTGAAGAAATAAAAAAATGAAATGCGTTCCTCAGGATGGACAGATCTCCAAAAATCTTTTAAAAATCATTATTGGTGTGTTTTTTTTTCTTGAAAGGCTATACGGAGTATGTTTTCTAAAAAGTTGTTAAAGTTGTACCTCGGGTTTTGTTAGAATTTAACGTCATTCCCCATATAACTTGTACCATCAACTATTTTTTAGCAAAATCAGTGTTGAGATATTAAGCTATCACTGGGGTATGTATTATGATAGCTGTGTCATCTGCGTAAGTCATGAGCTTGTGTTCAAGGACAGTATATCATATATACTGTGATAATGAAGGTAATGGGCCAAGGATATTACTCCACTGGGTACATGACAATATTTACTCGTTGCAATCTATTAATAAAAAATTCAACAATACTACTAAGGAATGATCCTCGCCAATACCGCCCCATCTGAGTGGAAACAAAGGCCAGTCTTTTAAGAACTTCTTTGACCAGAATCCAGGGATGTCTTGACAGCGCTGGAAAAGGAAAGAAGAGCATCATAACCACCTAAGCACTTTGGGAAGCCAGGAAAATCGAGATCGCTCGCGAGTTAGAGAGACAAGTGGCTCAGTTTTTGTGAGGGGTCCGATACACTACTGAGGCGTTCTGTGTTGTTCAAGTTTCTGAAGCTACATTTCAGCAGTTAATGTTTTTGGGGAAAGAGCTTTCTTATTATTATTATTTCTTGCTTCCATTTTCATCACTCAAATCATATTTCCTTGCGTTACGTCTCTTGTGAATTCGTGGTATCGTATTCACTATGCAGTCGTGTCTTTATCTTGCCGGGGCTACTAATTGCTATCAGTATCTTCAGATCTGAGTTACCCAATACCCGCGCCTTCGCTCTGTGTATCAGCATCCTCATTGAGTAGGCTTTTTGTTATCCTCTTGATGTAACCACTTTCCCATCATATCGAATGCCTAATTACCATAATCATTGTTATGTTGCGCCACGGCCGTCTTAATAATATTGATAATAATATTATTATTCAAAGAAAACTCATAATCACATGAGTCAATAAAATGGAAAAGTAAATCCACAATAGTATGTCTGTGTATTTTGTAATTTAAAATGCAAAGCAGAGAATTAAATTACAAAATCAAACAGACATACTATTGTGGATTTGCTCTTCATTATTATTATTTTTATTATTATTATTATTATTAGATAAACTTTAAACCATTACACTTAACTGTAGGTGGTGATTAAGAAATGACAATACAGTGATCACTGCCACGTTCACGCCTTAACTGCTGAATCTTGGATGAAACTTGTGTGTAGAAAACTTTCACATTAGCCTTATTTTTTACACCTAGATGAACCTCTCATTAGTAGTGCGTTTAATCTCCCAACACACACAGTTATTATAATAGATATTTACCCCTCACAAATTTCAATTTCCTTTCTTCTAAGCTTTCTTGAACACAGTGCTTTATAAGTGATCGCTGTCATTATTCAGATAGTTTATATTTACTTTCATATGATGATTCGGGTTAAGACTGGCTTACCGCCGTAACCCTGGGACTACTTGTATTTTTCTTTTTGATGCCCTTGGGGTGGTAGCTGCCGGCTTTTCCAGGTGGAGTTGTAGCATGGTTTATAATGGCAGATAATAATAATAAAAATTATTATTATTATTATTATTATTATTATTATTATTATTATTATTATTATTATTATTATTCTCGACATGAACCTTGTTCATAAGGAACAAAGGGGCCCACCGCCTTTAAATTCAGGCTTTCAAAGAATGTAGTGTCCGCTTGAAAGAAGGAGGTAACAGAGAGTGAAAGGAAATACATTGAAGGATGGTCAGGTCATCAACGCCAAAAATACCTTGTTGACTGCCATATGCGCGATTTCTTAAGTGACATTTTCTATAAACGTTATCCTTAAAAAGTCTGGTTGCAATCATTGTGTACAAAGTACCAGTGTCAGTGTCAGCGAACTGCAAATCTGATTCAAGCCATAAAGAAAAGATTTTATTTTTTTTAGCATTAATGCAGTTTAAATTGCAGTAAAGGGAGTGTTATGTACGACAAAATGCACTCTTGTCTTTTACATGTGAAGTTGCTTTCGATCCTACTATGTTTCCAAAGTTGAACAATAGTGTTAATCATCTGGAATGTATCATTTCAGTGGCGGACAGGAGGCGGCCGCTCGCATGACCGTCTTGTACTAGAGTTTCGAGGGACCAAATGGACATTTATTGTGGGTTCAAGTGCCAGCCGTACAGACCTTGGCCGTGCCCTTTGGAACACCTTGCAGAATGATGATGCCTTCTCTTTCACGCCTACTCATCAGGGTCATATGACCCCGCCCCGAGGAGGTGAGGTTGTCTTGACTGATACTGATAGCTGTGATGAACATATATTTTAATATCTGGAGTTTTTGCGACTGCGAATAAACAAGGATTTTCCAAAGATTTCTAATTAAATATCATATCTTTTATGGAAAGCATCTAAATTATTGATGAACTAAAAAGTTCTTAACAAGAATAAGGTGTTTTTTTTTCTTTTTTGCAAATAAGTCAGTAATATATAGGAGTAGGTGACTTGATTATATTAATTAAGTAATGAATATGTCATGATTATTTAGTTTGTATTTGGTTTGTTACTGTATTACAAAGTACATTAGTATATCATTCATTTAGCATTTGTATATACTATTTGCATTTAATTCCATTACCTACCTTATATAAAGCCAAACACAACCCTCTACTCACTTACGCTTTTCATTCCAGGGGAACTTGTTCCTTGTGGCATGGGCATGGGTATGCTGTATTCAGATGAGTTAGAGCAACTGCAGAAGCTTCTTCACTTTCCAGAAGAAGTTGCTCTCAGGTTGACAGAAGTGGAGTACGAGCTGTTTTACCGAGTGCCCCCAATCGCCTACATCAGGCATGTCACCAGCGACCTGAGACCGCGCGACCACAACGAGCACCTGTCGCACACTGCGACAGTTGGAAGCTTAACCAAAAGATTCAATGAGGTCGGTCCAAAAGCCAGTTTTCATTGCTCTCTTCATCTCAGGGAAACCTGTGCTGCCAACTTATGATTCAAAGGAGAAGAAATGATTTATATTTTACATACAGTTTTTAACTGATCTGTTGACTTATTCTTGTCTTTTTATACAGTATAATCTAATGGCATGGATTTTTCAGGTGTCATCATGGATAACACACGTGATTGTTTCTCAGCCGACCCACGAGGACAGAAAAGCCGTGTTGTCCTGTATTCTGCGGGTTGCGTTGGCTTGTTGGAATATGGCTAATTTTAACGGGGCCATGGAGATCCTTACGGGTCTAACGTAAGTAATAATCGGGTTTTAAGCTGTATTTCTAAGATGGCAATGGCAGTTTACTGTTATAAGCAGATCCTTTGCCACTGCAGACTGGTGCCAATTGTAGCATGCTGTAATCAGAGGAAGTGCCAGAAAAGTATTGAGAGTTTCATGAACAAAACAGAACTATTTAAACTATTGAGATATTTCTGTAAGCAAATAAAGGGTACTGAGCCCAAGTTGTTGAAAGAGACCATGCAAATACATTTTAAGTTACAAAGCTGTGTATCAGCGCCTCGGTGGCGTGGTCGGTATGGTGTTGGCGTGCCACCTCGGTGGCCGCAAGTTCGATTCTCGGGCATTCCATTGAGGAGTGAAAGATGTGTATTTCTGGTGATAGAAGTTTACTCTCGATGTGGTTTGGAAGTCACATCAAGCCGTTGGTCCCGTTGCTGAATAACCACTGGTTCCATGCAACGTTAAAACACCATACAAACAAAACAAACAAAGAAATAAGCATGCAGGGAATTTTGTTTATGCAGCTGCTAACAGGCTTCTCCATCGTCTTATTCTCCTATTTTCACCAATTTCTACCAAATTCCATTTGGTGAAGACTCTGCGAGATTTAGATCATTAGAAAAGCTGTACTCGGACTTACCTTATCAATTGGCGCCAGTATGAGTGACTCTGACCTTCTTCTCAAAGTCAAAGACTGTTTTAACATAAGATGCCAAAATTTCAACATCTAATAGTTCTATGATTGTCATACAGGCAAACCATTTATAACATGTTGGTAAACTAAATTGTACCAGTAATTTACCACTCCCGCTTTGAGAGTTTTTACGTTTTGAGAAAATTGACAGATTAGAAAACAATTGGAAAAAGAGGAAAATTAGTTCCCAGTTTGAAAGACGTCACTTTGTTGCATTTCTGACGACTAAATATTTTCAAGTTTTCTTTTTCATTTTATACATTTAAAAATGGCCAGATGAAATGTACTATGTTGATTATGTAGGTTTCTCTTATTCAAATGTACATTATTTACATAACTAATGTTACCAAGAATTTTTTTTAACATTTTTAAATGTTAATTTTCTTGTTTGTTTACTCAAATTTTTTTCTCTCAAAAAGTAAAAACATTTAAGAAGGCATAATTATTTTGCCTGTTTCTCTGTCTGTATGCAGTCTGTGGTTTTTGGAAGATAAAGTTTTCAACAATTGAAATGTTTAATGGAAAAAACGATAGAATTCTCCTAAATATATTTATGAGAGTTGATTTTGGTAATTTAGATTTTCGGGATCTGTTATTGTTTCCTAGCATGATGTTCTTGATTGCACCATTCATATTATTTGTAAAGCATTTTTTCACAGTAATTTGTTACAGAAGTTATTATTCTTGCAGGTCTGACAAGCTAAAACCTTTTTGGCTGAGTCTCGAAAACGAGCAGTTGCCAGTTCTGGATTTTCTCTCTGGGGTCTTGATGGGAGAAAGCAGGGCTGACTATGAAGCGGCCCTTGACAGGGCGCTTTTACTTCCGGAATGCCAGGTGGTACCTTTCTTTGGCTCATTCTTAAGGGACCTCATGAACATCCTGCAGTCGACTCCTTCTCTAGTTGTGCTGGCGGAAGATGGTCAGGAAGTAGAGGTAAGAATTTCTCCTGTCATCAGTGGATTTGTGTTTCTGAAACTTTGCAAAATTTTAGCTTATGTGAGTTTCATTACCCATCTATAATCGTGAGTATCCCAACCAGTCTCCCTCACATATTGCCTCAATTATGCGTCCGATATATTTTAATTCATTTTCTCCAGTATGGCATCCTTTGCCTTTATTAATAACCTTGTCAAACAGTGAATATAAAAAGTAAATGATGTATTCAAAAGGCAATAGAAAAAAAGTTTGATAAATTATTTTGGTATAACCAGTGTGAAATTTGGTTTTCACCTTCTCATGGTTCTACATGTGTTAACAATGTTTTATAGTGAGTTTCTAATATTTCAAGTTGAATTTTTTAATTATGAACTAGATTTGCGTTGACTAAAAAAACATTACCATCCTAGAATTTGGTAGTAATTTTTACAGTTACGCTTCATAAAGGAGAGCCATGTCCTTGTTTTCAACAAGTAGAATCAGTTAAGATATAAAATATACACTACATGACTTCATTATTTGTTAATCTTTCTGAAATATGAATAGCAAATGTATCCAGCAACCATTGTGTTTTCATATTAACTATTTTAGGTAATAATATGACTCGTTTTATCTTTTGCAGTTTATATCTGACTACTGTGGAGAGGATAGCTTCTTTACTCGCATAGGCCCAGGAGGTCTGATAAATATGGCTAAGATTTATGATGCCCGAATGGTGGTTGATAGAAT
Organism: Macrobrachium nipponense; assembly: GCF_015104395.2. Lineage (NCBI taxonomy): Eukaryota > Metazoa > Arthropoda > Malacostraca > Decapoda > Palaemonidae > Macrobrachium > Macrobrachium nipponense. Next base: position 60,666,092 of record NC_087208.1, on the reverse strand, counting down.
CACAACATTTCATCAGCATTATGTGGCAAGATGCCATTACATAGCACAGACTATGCTGAAAGGTTCTCTCAGGTGAGAAACCATCATATTTTCCTCATAACTTTCTATCCTGCAGTACTTTCATGCTTAAGAAATCTGTATTCATTGGTGTTCTTTTTTGGTGCTTTGTCTATGTAAGGTTGTTGTATCCTTTAATGTGTAAAATATATAGTATAGGGTACTGCAATGCTTGTTACAAATGTAAGGCAATACTTATTTTTATCCCTGCTTAATACTTTGTCTAGAAATTTTGAGTTATGACTTTTTTTAGCATTCAATCTTTTAAAATGTTGTATTTTAAAAGCCTTTCTATTTATAGAAACCAATACTTTCTTTTGTGTTTGTATGATTAGTTTATATTTCATTAGAATTTCTTCCAACAATCCTCAGAAATGCCATTTTATTTTCATCTGTATGGATAACAGTATACAAATTATTTATTTAGTGTTAAGTGTAAACTAGATACCATCGGGTAAATAAGTCTTGTGATTTGCCATTTTTATTTGAAAATCACCTTTTTTCAGTTTGATCAATGTCGGAAGCCAAGATGATGAAATAGGCGGAGGCGAGTTAGAAGACTACCATCCAGTGCAACCACTGAGCAATGACCATGGTGTGACCCTCATTCCACTTCCAAGATCTACTGTAGGGTTGAATTTACACACATTACAGGTAATTGAATATATTTGATGTCATTGTCGTCATCAAAGTTTTTTCATCAGCTTCGCCTTTACAGGGTTATATGTGAAAACTTTTCTCTCTCCAGCCATCTGTCTTGTGCTTTGTTTTCCTGAATTCCCATTGCTCTAGGTCTTTATCTTGGCCATTCCTTAGGGGGTTAGTGCCATTAGTGCACATTACATGGTGCACTGTAGGCATTACTAAATGTTCTTTGAAGCATCCCTTCGACCCCTGGCTGCAACCCCTTTCATTCCTTTTACTGAACCTCTGTTCATATTCTCTTTCATCCATCTGACTCACCCTCTCCTAACAATTGATTCATGATGCAACTGTGAGGTTTACCTCCTGTTACACCTTTCAAACATTTTTATTTTCAATTTCCCTAGAGCACTGTACAGTATATATTCTATTCTATTTATCTGGGCCATTTTGCTATCAATTTCTCGTCCTTTTCACTCATATTTATTTGTTGCTTCCGTATCTACTGTTTTTCTGACTAGCTGTTTGTCATCCTTTCTCTTCACATTCTTTCTAGTCCTGAGATATCATATCTCTATGAAACATTTTCATTTGTAATATGATCTTTCCATTGCACTCTAGCCATGAGTCTTTGCATTCCTTAGTCACATTTCTTCATAACCTCTGTGTATTCTTAGTCTGTGCTCATGTTTCTGTACTGCATTGAGTACAATGCATAGTGGAAACAAACATCATCCCACTTTGCAGAATACTCATTTAAATCTTCCTTAGTTTGAGAGTTATAGCCAGTTAATTATGTTTTTATTTACTCTGCTAATTTCACCCTCTTTCATTATCTGCAACTTTTTAAATCTCACTATATTTCACTATCTTAAAATTATGTACAACTGTTGTAAATACACTAGACTGTATATTAACACTATAGCATAGTGCAGTTAATGTAGAAGGTTCAAGACTATTGGGAGAGTAGTTACCCTTATTAGAATATCAGAAATATAATACACAATTATATACTAATAATTTGCTTTGTGTAGGACAGTATAATTAAGTTTTTTTGTCTACTTTTAAAAATACAGTATTCTGATATTCCAGTTATCCATATCTTTTCAAACTTACCTCTCTCAGATTCCAAGGACACAATTATTATGCACTTCTGAACCATTCAGAGTCTGTATTAAATATATTTTTGCTTACACCATCCTTTAAATGCCCTGTAGGATTTGTTTGTGGGAGGCTCAACCACAGCAAGTATTCCATCACAACACATAATTTTCAATAAACTTTCAAAAAGAATTATTTCTAAATGAGCATGAGGCTAGATAAGTGTGAAGTGAATTGGTGAGTGACTGAAATTTAAAAGGGTTCATAGAAATTTCTCGTGATGTTGCTGCAAAATTATCCGGATGAAAAGGTAATGTTTCAGGGTCATTAATTTATATCTAATAACCATATACTTCATACTTTGTTCGTGCCTTTTTTCTACTTTGTAAGATACGTATTTATTAGGAAACTTTCAGCAATAAATGTAATCTTGTTCCTCTTAGCCTGTAGGATGTTTATGTTATAATAAACATGAACCGAGAATTGTGAACATCTTGCTAAACTCATTTGCAAAATACTTAAATGTCTTACAGATCCTTCATCATGGGACAACAGTTGTCCACTGGGACCCAGAGAGTGGTAGAAGCTGTCTAGTTTATGTAAGGCTAGAAAGGAGTAATGGAACTCTAACTTGGTCTCGACCTCCATGGTCAGCCCTTCGTGCTGGTCACTCTTCCTCACAGCCAGATTATATTTTAGGTGCAAATCCTGAAGAACTTGTATCTCCAGGCCTAATACTTAAGGTATGTAGTAAGTTTTATTTGATAACATGTATGTGTTTATTTATTTATGAATTTAATAAAAGGAAAAAGAAATGCATGTACTACTTCTTGTATGAGTGTCTTTTATAAATACATTGCATTGACAGGCCAATATAGCCAATGTACTTTTCTTCTGATATTTTAAATCATAGCTTGTTGTTTGCTTTTCTGCAACTATCAAAATAGTGTGATATTTTATAAGGGCCAACCATTTTGTTACTTTTTACTTTCCAGTACTCGGTTTCTCCGGAGTTGAGTGGAGGTTCTCCAGAAGAAGGGTTTGTGGAGATCTCATGTCTCAAAGAAGTTGAACTAGGGTTTAGAGAGACAAATTACATAGCAGCTGTTGCGAGAAGGTAGGAAAAGTACTTGAGATCCATCAAATGATTTTTTTTGTTATGACATTCTCACATTGACACTGGTACAAGTGGAAATGAAATTATTGTATTTATTTGTTACAGGTACTTGCTAGAAAATCCAGTAAGTTTGGAAAGCTGTGTCTCTCTAGTATATGGTGCCAACCTTGCTGACAATCGCCTCATGGTATTAGTAGCCCCTCCTTCTGTAGCTAAACTATGGTGTCAAGGATTACAGGTAATCTATTAGCCTTTTTTTGTCAAATTTGAAATCTCAGATATTCCAGAAGTTGCTAAAAACTGATTGAATATTGCACATGTGCATTATGGAGTCCCAAATAAAATTTTTTGTATCAAATTACAGGTTTTAGTTCGTGCTCAGAGGCGATTAGCAAGCATAAGTGATAAACGTCTTTATTGGTTGAAGGAACAGTACCTGAAGCTTTATTTTGAAGATGAAGCTTGCAGTGGTCCAAAGCCAGCTGAAGCTATAAAGGTAACTTTTGAAACTAAATTTTAGGCATGTTGTTTGAACGAATAAAAAATGCTTTAATGGAAATGTGTTACCAATACTGTGCAGGGTAATTATAGTTGCGAAGACCAACTCCACCTAAGTATTTTAGTAGTACTTATTTCTTTGTTTATTTTGTTAGATTTTTGGAGGAAGAAATTGGACCACTTCTACTGCTGGCAGTATGTCACCACAAGACCCAATAGCAGCCAAAAGAGGTTCTGGATCAACCAGACTAAAGAAACTGAAATCCCAGGCCACAATCAATGTTACAAAGGTTGGAATTCTATGTTATCACCTTGACAAATGACATGCTAGTTTAAAGAATGATGGTATATTATAATTCTATAGTAGACTGTAATGACTTGCTGTATTTTGGTTAACTTTTTTCTTAAGGTTTTACATTAAATTTCAGGATGGTACCAGAGTTGAGGAGACAAGAATTGTACCTTCGCCAGCACTTTCTACTACTAGTCGCCGCACTATTGTTCCTCCTGCCCAGCCTTCTCCTCCACGCTCCAGATCTTATGAAACCACTGCTGAGCATCTTATTGGTCCAGTTCAACACGTACCCCATATCCATTCACCGGCAATTACTAGGGCATCATATGATCCTGCAACTGGTTTGCCTTCACCTCCCCAGCAGGCTGTTAGTTACAGGTAAAGTTGCCATTATTGATTTTCATTCATATCATCTGTTATCATTACCTATTATTAACGTATTTTACTTGATATTCAGCATTGTTTTAAAAAGATGACTTTGGTGCCATAATTTTAATTGTATTAATATATTTTCACTTAGGCAATGATATCCATTTCAGTTATTGAAATGGATATCATTGCATCATGCTCAAAGCTATGTATAGTTGTTTCTTAACTTCTTCTTAGGGAACGTAGTCGGTCAAGTGGAGCTGGAGAATTTATGACCTTAGCTCCTCGTGGATTTCGTGGTGAACCAATTACACAGGCTGCTGAATTGGACTTCACGGATTTTGTGGTTTTGTACAAGTCATTCAGTCTTCGAGCAAGGAAAGATCTTCGCGAGCTATTCAAAACTTTAGCTGTGACCCGTAAGAGTCTTTCTGACAGTTCACTAGAAGACCCAACCAGCCCTACCTCACCCCCAAGTCCAGCTCACCGACAGGCGTTTTCAAAACGTACTCTTGGTCTACTCACCAGAAATACCTCGCTAGATCTTCTAGTCTTCCGTAATAATTGCCAAAAGAAAAAGATCTTTGATGCTATTGCAGCAGCAAGCATAGTTACAAACTGTGCTGGTGTTGAAAGTTCTAAGAGCCAGGTTAGCTTTCTTTTCATAATGTTATATGTTGATACTTTTGTGACACAGAACATAACATTTATTATATATAGTAGTTTATAGTTTATTTTGTGTTGCATTTTGAGGAAAATACTACATCCTTGTTTGTTATAAGGCTTACCACATTCTTTTAATTAATAAAGTTCAGTAGCCAGTTTTTATAGTTAAATGACTTAGTGAAATGCCAGAAGATACCTTACTACATACAAGTAGATGAAAATATTATAAGCTATTTTTTATTTTCAGGTGATAACAATGATAGAACTACGCAGATTTCTTGAAGAGCAACAAGGAGAGGAACGTACCGATGAGGAACTAAAACTCCTGCTTGATCGGCATGAACCAGATCCAACTTTAAGGTGATTAGGGATATATTAACTACAATTTTTTCATTTATTATTGGCACAGGATTCTGTATTCTTTATAAGAAGTGCATAGTAGACCTCAGTTATTAATACATATTCTCCTATTGACACTTGCCTTCTACTGAAATCATCTGGCTCCGTTTTTTGCATCTCTTGCTGTCAGAATTAACCCTAAGCTGTTAACACAAATATGCACTACTAGTTGAAGATGGGTTAGATCACTATTAGAACATGAAGGGCAAGGATGAACTGCATACCTCCTCCCTTGTAGAATTCAAGTATACCTTACTTACTAAGGTGATGCAAAAGGAACTTAGGGTAAGGTGTACTTCTATCTAGGAAGTTCTCCCAGGACAGTCCTCATGTAACAGAAGTGTGCTTGTCTTCTGTAGGTCCCCTCGATGGATGGAAGGTTTTCTTAGAAGAATGAACTAATGTGCTTCTCATAATTAATTTCACTTAAGATGTTAATGACCAATCCTCAAGTCAAAAACAGACCCAACCTAACATGTTACTTTAAAACATTATAAGAGACTGAAACAGAGAAATATTTAAACCAAATCCAAACTTGATTCATTATAACTTGCTGAGAGTGAACATTGACCAAGGTTTCTTTTATTGAAACTCTAATACAACAGCACTCAGGTGTGAAAATAATGTTCTGTCAAAGAAGTCCTATAATAAAAACTTATTTTACAAGCCAAGTCAGGTAATACCATCCCATATAGGAAAAAAAATTTATTCACCTTGTAGTTCTACCATGTAATCATAGAGACTAGTAGTACAGTGGTCCCCCCGTATTCGCGGGGGATGCGTACCAGACCCCCCGTCAATAGTTAGAACCCGCGAATGTTTGGAACTCCTATAAAAACGCTAAAAACAGCCTATTTTGTTAGTTAAAACTCAAGAAAAACCACTAAAAATGTTCATACTTGGTTTTTTTTAATAGTTTTATCACAAAAAGTGCATTTTATGATGAAATTGATAAAAAAAAACAGGAATTTGTGGATATTTCTCATAGAAAAATACTGAGAATGCGCGAATTTTCCGCGAATAATGCAGGGAAACGTTCCCGAGAGAAATCCGCGAATGTGTGAGTCTGCGAATCCGGAGAACGCGAATACGGGGGGTCCACTGTACTAGGAAACCACTCAGTATATTACAAATTTATTACCGATGCTGTGGACAAGTGTATCACATAATCTTCACTCAGTAACAGCAAAAAGAAAGATCCATGGTGGTTTAAAGAATTATTCAACTGATTCATCTAGAACCTAGAATCTGCCGTAAATTGGACTGTTTGAAAAAAGTTAATAACTAAAATAGTTAACTTAAGATTGTAAACACACTGGTCTGGTTACATTAATGATTAATGATAAGTATTTTGCAGTAGTTACTAGATTCTAAATTAGCATTTTAAATTATGACTTTTTCTGGCTTATTTTTTTAGGGGGTGCCTCTTATATTAATATATCTTTCACTTAATTTTAGATGCCTTCCAATATGTAAAAAGAGACTAAGAAATTTAATATATTGTTGAGAAAGCATCTATCAATTAATTCCAGTAGCAATTAGTTGTTTGACATTTTATTTGATAAATATCAGTTATTCTCTGTAGATAACTGTGTAATATGTATGCAATTTCTTAACACTGTACCTATAATTTTTCCCAGGGCTCAAGAGTTGATGTCCTTTGAAGGGTTTGCAAGGTTTATGATGGATGAAGACAACTATGCATTCCTAGATGAGCGATTAACACCTGATGATGATGACATGACAATGCCCCTCTCCAATTATTATATTGCCTCCTCTCATAACACTTATCTGACGGGGCACCAGTTGAAGGGTGAATCATCTGTTGAACTTTACAGTCAGGTTGGTATTTGGTTACGCAATAGATATGTTCATCGAGTCAAAAAGTCTTCTTTATCTAGAAGCATAAGTACATACTAAACTAAAATATAAATAGTAAGATTACAAACTAGTGATTTTTAGAGGATTTTGTGCTAGCCTCAGGACAATTTGCTTCACGATAAACTCATGATTTGCATTAGCTAATGTTTGTTATCATCATTCTGCTGGCTGGATGATCAGTACCATGCATACCCTTCAGTGGATTCTGGGTTCCACATAAGAAAATCCTGTACAGTACTGAACATTTTTTTTTTTTTTTGTCTAGCATATGACAAACTGTAATTTTTAATTATGGCTGACTTCAGTCTTTATTATTATTATTATTATTTAAGCATTCTTATATTACACAAATTTGTGTTCTTGTTGTATCTTTTGCTGTTTTACTCACTCTTGTGAGATTTGACTCATAAGGAATTGTTGAGGTGTATTCTGCCATTTTTTGTTGTACTAAGGAATTGTACTGTAAGTGCAATCTTTAAAGTAGTTGACCAGCAGTTACTTTTTGTTAAAAATTAATGCCAGAATTATTTCTGTGGCAATGTATATTGTTTAGTCCCATAATTTTGATAGTGAAAATTCAAAGTAGGTAATATACTATATTATGCAACTGTGTCTTCAGAACCCTTTTAGGAAAGGTAGTTTGTACACACCAATAATGAGAGAATCACTTCAGTGTTGTAGTATTCTTTAGGGTTTATTTGGTTTTCATGTCATCATTTGTTAGCCTGTAGCTTTTTTTTTAATCCTGGTAAACATTGATACTATACCTGGAACAGTGTTGCTATATAGTTCCTGGCAAACAACTGACAAATATAATCAACCAACAGAGGGGAGATGCCCAGATCTGGACTATGGGTAGTATTTTGTACCTGGCATGGGCTTTTGAATACAGTATGCAGCTTATGCAAATGAGGTAGTAGACATGACCTTGGCTAAGGTCTGCAGTGGGCTGTGGTTGCATGCCTGAATCCCATGAATAATGAAAATGACTGATGAAGCTTGTGGACATAGCTGTGGTCTTGGCAAGCAACATGGTTAGGGTTGATTGCCAGGCATAATTGGCAGACAGGGAGACGGACATCACCTCTGTCCAGGTTTGTGGCTCTGTACCAAATATTCTGTGAATAAGGGGGATGACCGATAGAGCAGGCAAACATGAATGTGGTCCAGGGCCTGAATCTTACCTAAGGCCACAAGCCTGGCACATGCAACCAATAGCTGAGACAGGTGTGACTAAGTACCCCACTTGCATGCTTAGCAGACACAACAAACAAAGGAGATGAGCATTGCTGCAGTCTGAGCCACACAACCTTGCAGTCTGGAACCTGGTCAAGGTGACCAGTAGGGTATATTTCCAGATGTGACTTTCCTTATAAATTTTGTTGAAGTATTTGGATTCATAGCTTTGTCCTTCTAGTTTCTCAGTTTTAGGATGACATTCCCCCAGACATGGTCACTCAGAAGATTTTTGCCTCTACATAGTGAAGAGTACACCCTTATATATTAATTATAAAAGTGCTTTACGGGCTTGTGTTAACAGACCCTTTAATCTCAACGTCTTTCACTGGCTTTCATCCTTTACAATTTTCTGAACACTAGACTCTTGGGTTCACACTAGTCTGTCTCACGAACTTTAAATTTGAACTTTAACACCACTCTATTCTGAGAGTTTTTTCAACAGCTCATTCCAGTTCTGTGTCAATTTGAGCCAGTGTAAACGATGGTTTTGTTGTGAAACAAAAGTAATTTGATTTTAAATATGACCTTTTTTTTTTTAGTACAAACCCATTATTTATATAAAGTGCAATAGAATTATAACCCAGTATATATACTTAAAGCACACTTGATGGCAGCCATCCAGCCAGTAGAGATATTTGATACCAGAATGTTGCAAATAGGATTTGTGGAGACCACAAATGGGGATACCATAAGTGGTAGGTTTATATGTATTAAAATGTTAGTTTTATTTGAAAAACTGCAATATCATATTCATACTCACAATAAATTTAATGTCATTCCAAGACTAGAATTAAGATTTCAACTTTGACCAACTGTAAAAATAATGATGATGTCTGTGGTGAGATGAGTATTGTGTACCAGAATAGTCAAGGGTTTGCTTGAGTTTATGACATAGTATGTTTTAATTTACTTTAAAAGTTGTTTTGATATACATTTTCTCTTTGTAGTTATTACAACTTCTGTTGTATTTCAGTGATATATGCAAGTTTTCAATTTTTGGTATATTATTGTTAAAAAGGTTTTCTAAATTCTCCAACTATACTGGAATTATTTATGTTTTGCTTTCTAGTACCAACTGTTATATTTTCTTATATTCCTAACAAAATGATCTTTTTGCTATCTTGAAAACATCAATTATTCTATTGGTTAATAAAATTTGTTTATTACTTCCTATAGGTTATTGTTTTTTAAATACATAGTGTAATTGACCAAATACAGGACTGAATGTTTTGATTTGTACTGTACATACAATTGATACACTGTATAGAGTATATTATAATTGTGCACAAAATTCAGGTCCTCTTGACTGGTTGTCGCTGTGTAGAACTTGACTGCTGGGATGGAGATGATGAGACACCTATGATCTACCATGGGCACACTTTTACAACAAAAATTCCATTCAAGTAAGTTAGGTTTAGTTTAAAGCTTTTCATGATTTTAGTGTTTCAGACAAGTCAAGTTGTATTGTGGCACTATAAATATTTTCTCATTGAGTACCATTCTTCTTTGAAAAACAAATTATAGTACTGTAAAAGATAAAAGCTTGGTCAGTTGGGATTGCAATTATGGGAAGCTTTTATATACATATATATATAAATTGGGTTTACTCTAATTCTGAATTGTAAGACTAACTGGCAAATTAAATTGCTATAGATTACAAATTAACTTTGAAGTATTAATCATAGTATATGATCTGGCATTGTATGGTTATGGAAAAAATTAAGACTAAAAATGAAAAAGACATTAGTGAAGTTGGCCTTTTTTATCATGCATGCTATGATAAATCCTCAGTGTTCTGTAACATTAATTGATGGCCCTTACAGGTAATGCAGTCTGAATAATGTTGACATCATTTTAAACGTTGAAGACAATATGAATGTTTTTATTATATAATAGTAGACACATCATAGCTTATTAAAATGATCTTTGAAGTAGAAAGAAAAATAAGAAAAAAATAATAATATATACTGATTGCAGCGTCTGCAGTATAAATTTGATTTTTCCTTTTGTGAAAAAGTTATTTCATGTTTCTGGACATTGGTTTAATAATTCATGATTTCAAGAATTTAATCATGAATGTTAGTACTATAGTGTATCTAGACTTTTGTGTTTCCAATTACAAAAAGGCAAATGAAATTCTTGATGTTATTTAAAACAAAATATGCAGTAGTATTCTAAAAATAATTAGAATTTTTATCATATAGTACTGATGTCCTAATAAAAGATTTTTTGCTTTTAATTGCAGGAGTGTTGTGGAGACAATAAACCGCAGTGCTTTTATTACATCTCCATACCCCATCATACTTTCCATTGAAAATCATTGTTCTGTACCACAGCAGACCCGGATGGCACAAATATTCATGCAAGTGTTTGGTGAAAAATTGGTCACAAAATTTCTTTTTGAATCTGATTTTTCTGAGGACGTTCATCTTCCCAGTCCATCACAGCTCAAGCACCGGATCTTAATTAAAGTGAGTTCAAAATCAAGTGCGTACTTAACATTTCTTGGAAGATTTTACAGTTCCAGACCATGTAAAGGAGTGATATTTTTTATAACCCACAGGTTGCAAGTGACAGCTTAGACTGTGCTGAATTTCAAATATCATATGCACTGCTTTGTTATTCGTAAAGAATATAGGACTTAACTCAGTAAATCTCAGTTTCTACTGTTTTGTGTGTTAGGGAAATTCTGCTCCCCGAGTAGGAAACCAGTAAGAACTGGGGATTAATAATCATTGTAGAATAATGTAAGAAGTTTTGTGCGATTCATTCCATGGGTTAATATTAATTAACATAAAGTGGGCAGTCGTCCAGTTATTTGTGATCTGGTTTTATGGGGCTTGTCTAGCTGCATCTTCTGCTCATTTCCACCAACTATTACTTCATTCCGCAGCAAACATCAGCCACTCTTTACTATTCGCAAGCCCGTATTTTATGTTATTATTTTTCATCTACATCATGTCTTCCATCTAACCACTCCCATTAGTACTTTGTGATAATACTGAACTGCCAAAGAGACCTTGTAAACCATTGTGTGGTTTCTTTTACATCAGAGCTGTCATTCTCATGTTACATAATCTAACCAAAACTGGCTTGTCTTATATAACATTACTACTTATCTTAACTGTAGTTTGCATTTCTATGTGGATGATTACAGTGGTTTCTGTTGTCTTGTAATGTTAGCTTATGAAATTCTGTCTTCAACTCATTGGCTGTAAGCATCAGCTTAGGCTTTTCTGAATTTAAAATATCATACTTTGCAGGCTTTTGTTTTAATCATGAAATGTGTGACTCATATTAATGATGGTAAGTATGCTTATTTCATAGAAATCCAACAAGTATGAAGGAACTGATATTTTTTGGAGAATATTGTTAGTAGACAAATTATTTTTTTGGCAATCAATTGCTTTGACCATGGGTTAAACATGATTATGGTAATGAATCCGCAGAGTATTTTTGTTGATAACTTTTGTTGTTCTGGTTATGAATTTCCACCATCCAAGACAGAATGGTGTGCATACTATCTCCAGCTTAAACCAAACTATCATTATCCATCTCCTCTTGTAACGAGACCTTTTGAACAATATATAAGTAAGAAATGTAAAATGTTTTTTAATACATATGTAATGCAATGAAAGTGATTCTTTATAAAGCACTACCTTATAGTCACTTTTGAAATATCTTTGCCAACTTACCTGTATTCCCTCAGAATATATCCTGCTCCAGTTTTGGGGGTAGTTTGTACTTTACCAGAAATTCTGAGACACTAAAGTTCCATTTTCACAGTTCAGTATAATAAATGTCATATGCATGCTTAAATAGTGTGAATTTGTTAATATCTAGTAATTATATCCTCAGAACAAAAAGTTGATTGCTGAAGTTGCGCCTGGATTAAGTGTGAGAGGACTTTCCAATAAACCAAGTGGCCGAACAAATTCTCTTGTCAGCAATGCATCAACTGGATCCCTTAATGATCCTGAAACAGATGATGATGAGGATGACGATGATTATGAGGATGAAGGTAAGCTATTCTTTTCATTATCATTATATAAAATAATGTAAAGAGACCTCTAGAACATTGCTGCAATCATAGGGCTTGCTTAAAGTATTAATGCTCAAATTTGTTGTTATAGGAATATAAACCTTTCTCCTTTTAATTAGGTATTTCCTTCTTGTGCAATCACAGTAATGAACTGGGTTGTGAAGCCTGGTATATCTCTTTTCTTTGTTTTGTGTTTAGTGGTTGTTCGGTATATCAGGGATACTGGCACCACTACATATTCCTTTATCAGTATCTTACCTGTATCTTTTTATATGTACTGTATGTGTATATTTATATAAACCTGAAGCTACAGGTCTATCATGTTAATACAATTACAAGTGCACATACAGTATACTAACCTTTGTTTTTTGGTTTGAATACCAGAGAAACTAAGTGGTAGTTATGATAAGTTTCATAAATTGCCTTTGTTGCAGATTTGTTAGTGAAGTTTATTAGAATGGACCATCATGTTAATAACTATACCCTTCCTGCTTTCTCCTTCATACTCTGTCTTTGGACTACTGATGGAGAGTCCTTCATGACTCTTCTCCTCATGGTTATCCTTCCCTTTTTGAGACCATATACATACCTGGAGAAGCTGTCAGTGGTCACAAGATTACTGACCTATAATGAGACTTTTATAGAGGTTCAGCAGTTTCCTCCTTGTTGGCCAGTCTCTGAAGAGGTTGACTGTCCTTGTGATCTGCAAGCACTTGTGCACTGCCTGTGCTCGTGCTCTGTGCATGCAGTTCTGTCTTTATATGCTACAAGTGTTCAAGGACCCTATTCTTCGCAAGGAATAACATGGGGGTTAGGAAAAGATCTTGATGGAATAGCCAAACACAAACACACACTCATGCTTCTCTGCCCCTTCCATTTCACCCTCTTCCTTCTCTAGATTGCATGTTCATGCGCCACCAATCACCTATTGGCCACCAATTAAGCTGCTTGTTGACAAGCTTTAACAGCCATCTCCAGTTTGAGCAAGGAATACTCCTGTATAAAAGGCTCTGGTTTATTATCACGTAAATGGAAATTATCTTGAAAATTTTATATATTTTAAGAATTGAAAATTAAACAAGGGGAAGTTAAAAAAGTCAGAAAGCCAAGTGAAAAGAGAGCAGAGGGAATGGATGAAAAACAAAATGTCAGAAAGCAATGCATCTGGGGCGTAAAGAACACTGGCCTGTTAGTACTGTCTACAGTGCCACACATTGCAGAATTTACATAGAATAGCATAGGTCGAATAGGTAGGTGTCGGAAATTCATTTTAATTAATCAAAATGTCAAATTTTTTTATGTTCTAAATAACTACTACCTACCATGGTAATGTATGAATAATATACAAGGTTTTCTTCAAAAATTAATAAAAATACAGTAGCCCCTCAATTTGACAGACGCTTTGGTTCTAGCTTTCTGATCAGTAACAGTGTCTGTTAATTAACAAAGACCTTATATAATATAGCCTACACTTGAATATTTTTTAATATCTTAGTTAACAGCAGCTCCATAGTTCATAACCTAAACTAACCTGTACAGTACTTTACACTTGACATTCAGTTTGAGATTTATCTAAAAATGTATCACATCTGAAATTGTAGCAAAGCAAAAAGTAGTGATGATATTGTAGCTAATAAGTACAGAAGTCCATTAAATTGACGTACTATTATGTACTTTGTAACTTGTTCATCTTGCTTATATTTCAAGTTATCTTAACCTGCATAATGGTTTCAATTTTATTACTTTCATTTTATATCTTTGATAGTAGTAAGTCATTTTATTCTCTTACAACTTTTATAGACATTTCTAAAATAAAAATAAAAATTTTCAAAATATGTTTTGTTATACGATATGATGGTAAACTGACATTAAACTCATTATCCTAATTATTTCAGAACACAACCCATTTGATATTGCACACCATGACAGTTTATTTGATGATGAGAAGTGCCTCGTCACAAAGAGCGTCTCCATGGGTACGCGTACTGAATCTCTCTCAAGTGCAGAAGGAAGCCGTCTAAGACCAAAATCTCAAAGTGATGATCACTTACAGGATGATGAAGCAAGGCCTAAGAAAAAGCAGAGTAGTCAAATTGCTAAGGAACTGTCAGATCTTGTAAATTATTGTCAGGCTGTGAAGTTCACTGGTTTCAACCCAACTAGTCCAAGAGAAAGTGTAAAAGCAAAGAAGATTGGAGGTCGCAAAAGTACAGTTCAACCACCAATCATAACTAATACACCTATATTAGTTCACACACAGATGGCCTCTGATCCAAGTAGACTCGAGCCAATTTTACAACCTCCCATTCTTAAACGTCCCATGGGTGTTCATCCGTGTTATCAGTGCTCCTCTCTCAATGAAAATACAGCCAAACGCTTATGTCGTAGGCAACCTCTTGAAGCTCTGCAACATACTGAAGGTCAGTTGATGCGTACCTATCCTGCAGCTATGCGCATTGACTCTTCTAATTTTAATCCACTTTATTTTTGGGCATTTGGTATCCAAATGGCAGCGTTAAATTATCAAACTGATGATATATACCTTCATCTTAATTATGCTATGTTTGAGCAAAATGGTAGATGTGGGTATGTACCAAAACCAAGGGTTATGTGGGATGATAAACATATGATGTATAGACGATTCAATCCCTTTGATAAGGAGTTTGATGGCCTTCATGTACTAAGCCTGAAAGTGATCATAATATCAGGGCAGTATGTATGTCAGAACAACTTTCAAGGAAACCCTCAAGTTGAAGTGGAGATCTTAGGTATTCCTGTGGATTGCATAAAGTTCAAAACAAAACCTAGTCATAGAAATTCCTTTAATCCTATTTGGAATGAAACTTTCAATATTAGAGTTATGTTTAAAGACTTAGCATTTTTGAGGTTAACAGTAACTGATACAGCAACAGGGCACATGACTGCACAAAGAATTTTGCCTCTACGTTGTTTAAGGAGAGGTTATCGTCATATTCGTTTACGAAACCAACAAAATCAACCTCTCCCTGTATCCACTTTATTTATTTACACATTAATGGAGGAGGAGGAATATGAAATACAGCAGCTGGCAGCAAATCTTGAACCATCTGTAGATTCAATTAAGGTGAAAGAATTAGATATTGAACATGAAGCAACTCCAACAGTACCACTTAAAAGAAGAAAATTCTTTGTTAAAATACATGGAGTAGTACCAGATGAACCTTATACTGTTATTAGTGCTACACAAGAATGTACAACTAGGGATGTCATTAATAAAGCTGTGATGAAAATTGGTAAAGGAGCTCGCTTAGAAGATTACATCCTTATTGAAGAGGTAGCCAAGGGATGGCAGAAGAAAGAAGACAAACCTACCACCCAACGTATCCTTGATATTAATGAAAGACCTTTGGAGGCTCAAGCGCAGTGGCAGGGTGAGGGAAAATTTGTACTGAAGAAAACTGCAGATGATCCTAGCACAAGAGCATGGCTTACTACCATCATGAGCACTGCTTCAAAAGAAAAGAAAAAGAAGAGCAATGAAGGGGAAGTAAATGAAGAAGCCAAGGGATGGGAGGAAGAAGACACATTTCTGGTTTGTGTATATAATGTCTCTGCCCAAATCCCATACACAATTTTGAAAGCACCCACCTCAAGTACCGCACAAGACATTCTAGCTCAAGCATTGGTTAAAGCTCGCCGAATGGAAGATCCAACAAGATTTGTGCTAGTAGAGGAATTGGAATATGGCCAGTTAACCGATTTAACTGGAACTACAAGACGCAAGTGTCCCCGTGTAGAAAGACGTGCATTACCAGACACAGAAAATATATACAAGGTGCAGGCAGCCTGGAAAACCTTAGGAAAATTGGTGCTGAGGGAGCGTGGAGCTCCTTTGGATGGCACAGGTACTTTTAGCAGAGCTTCAGCTGCTGCTTCAGCCATTAGTTCAACCTTGTCAACTGCCATTAGTCGTGTTAGCCGATCGAGACATTATGAACGCCGCCCAGTTAAAGAAACATATAGTGATCCAAGTGCTCTGGCTGCTGCTCATGAGAATTTTCCAGACCGTAGATTTAAAAGTCTCCATGACACTTGGAGAGCTGGCGGATCTAGTGGTGCTCACTCTGAGGGAGAAGTACTCTCAGATGAAGAGCATCCTGCCTCCGATCTGAGAGCTGCTGTGCACAAGCTCAAGAAAGTTTCTCTAAAAAAACTCCAGAAAGTATGGAGATAAAATCACATTTTCATAGTACAGTATTTATAATGACTAATGAGATCTATATTTTTGTTCATAAAGACAAGTAAAGTTTTTTAAAGTAACAACTATTTACCCAGAGGTTGAAGATATATTTTCTTCTCTGCTCATGAGTAACTGATTGGAATATTATTCAGTTACAAACTTTGTTTGCATGACATACTTCTAAAACAGATGGTGTTTTGTATTTTCTTTTATTTATTTTTTATATTTATGCGATCTCAGTCCCTAAGATGTGTATTACAGTAGTTGAGGTTGTTTGATGAACTGTTAAAGAGACTGGGTATCTTTACACCCTCCTGCCAAAGATTACTGTGGTTTCAATTGATAAAACACAAACTAAAGTGATTTTTAGATAATAAACTTAATCTGTGAGATAACGAATTAGATTCCAAGAATAAGTTTAAGATTTGTATTTGTTAACCGAAAGTGCCGTTTCAGAAATTTAGACCAAATATCTGTGTTCTGAAGTAGGTATTGGCTGACTCCTGCCTGTAGGTTTGTTCAGTGTAGATATTTTGTGAGAGAAGGCCATCCAGTGTTCTCGAACTTGATACTTTTTATAAACTTCCAAATGAAAATGATGGCTTGTGTGCAAAAGCAGCTCATTTGAAAATGTACAATCTCCCCTATGAATCAGGAAATGTGTAATCTTGAATGTGGTGGTGTTGCATTTGGCCTCTTGTGTGATTATTTTTGTTTATTCAGTGAGGAGCGAACGGGTGAAGATGGCCTTAATGCAAGGTTTGACTTTTGGACAAAAACATATATAATCTATTGTATATAATTGTACATATAATTATGCCAATTATGTATATTGCTCTTTCAAATGAAATATTTTGCATAAATACCTCTCCGATGTCAGTGATCATATGCCATATCCATGTTGTATTGTGTTGTAGTGTATGTGTTTTGGAAAATCTGTAGATAACTAAATAAGGTAGTTCGATACTTTGGATATTTATTAGTGTATTTTTTTCTTTTACTTGCATATCACCTAATAATAAGTATAACTGAATATGCAAATACTATATCAGACTTCAAGTCTCAGACCACTTTCCCTCGTAAGCATATCCAAGCTGAAATTTTTCCATTGAAGCTCAGGCTAATGAAGAAAGTTTCATTTATTTATTATGCCTTCTAGACAGCTATAGCATCATATCCCAATTTTAATTTAATGCTCCAGCACACACTGTTACATTGAAATGTAGCAGGAAGGCAAAATGAACAGAAGTGTACTAGTAATCAAAAAACTTTTCAAACAGATTAATTATGTCATATGGCATATATTGTATGTATTGTAATCAACATATTTTTATTGGCTGTATGTTTGTGTAGATTTTAAATGGTTTTTAGAAACTGTGATAAAAATTTTTGTTAAAAAGCTAGTTTTACCTATGGAAGCATTTATGTTTAAATTTCATCATTATTGATGCCATAATGGAAATTCATTAATGAAAATGTATTCAAAAGTATGTTATACCAACTTCAGGTAATTATATAATTCTTAGATATTCTAGAGCATATTAGTTCTGTAGTAGGAAACAAGTGCCAACGTCCTGGTTACTGTTATCTTGGGCTTGGTTTTGGCAGCAGTTGATGCCGTAGTTTAATGCAGATTGTGCTATTCTTTAAATAATTAATTTCATGTAATTGCTTTGAAATTCCAAGCTCAAAGATGGTCACATTTTTTCTTCCCTCTTCTGTAAAAGTAGATAGAAAAAATAATATTGTTTAGTGCTATAGCAATTTTAGTGCTTGTATTTTTGATGAAAGTATTTCTGAAGAGTAGATCATTTTTTTGCATGTAACTTGAATGTTTAATATTCAGGAATTAACAACCTTGCATGTTGCAGCTTTCAAATGAATTTAATTTTCACAAAAGCCATGTGAAGACAGTTGCCCAACCCTCAGATTTCTTTTATGCTATTTCTGGGCATGTATAATAGAAATGTTCATATATGCAGTGAAATACATTTGCTACATATCCACATGTACTGCTACATTCCAGTCTTAAATAAGTATATAGGCCTTAGATGCCATATGAAGTCCATCATGTCTGTTGCTCTCCTAAACTTGGTTAGCTCAAATATTGTATCACACATTGGTATAATTTGAAAATTGTGGGTTAATATGCCATCTAAGGGGACATAGAAAATTTAATTCTGGATTTTATTTGATTTGGTGGTTAGCATCTGTATACATATCACTTGAACACATTTGAGGTAAAGGGTATCTAATGGTAAACAAAACATTGACTATGAGTTGCAGAATTTCTCTATTTCATCAGTACGTATGTAGGCTGTTCATTTGTTGAGCTTAATAGCCACCACTGAAACAGTAGTGTGCTATTTCATCAGCTTTTGATTATTTTAAAAATTTTAGTCATGATGTTTATTGTGGATAAAAGCTTTTGTTACTAATATAACACAGTATTCTACAAATTTGCATATTTAATTATTGCAGTTTAATTACACTTCAGTTGCTAATCTAAGGTTAACTTGTATTTTTAAAATTTGCTATTTAAAGTGTTTTGTATGTTTATTTTTGAATTGTGCCAAATTTGTATTTCAAGTAAACAAAGCCATTACTAGTAAAAAATTGATAGTAACCCATAGGTATGCATTTAGCCATGTTTCATGGTAAATATGATCTTTTCAATTTCACATTCTAATGGGGAATGTCATTATCACCACTAGCTATAACCAACCTTTTTTGTAATAAAAAAAAAAAAAATGCTTTCCAAGTTAGCCCATCAAATAATTTTAAACACTGGTTAAATTACCATGTTAATTGTGTTGTCAGTCAGTTCATGGGAAATGGTTACTATTTCCACTACATTTATATGTAAAAAATCAGTTGTGAAGTAAATGGTTCAATTGGTGTGTAAAATTAAACTGAATATTGACTTTTCTGCGACATAATAAGACAACTAATAGTCCAGGTTTAACACACAGTTTGGTGCACTTAAAAAGTTCACTAGTCATGCTACAAATATTTAATATTATGAAATTTAATATAACCTCCAAGCTTCATTAGAAAGCGTTCAAGAACATTTTTGTAGAAAATTTCTAAAATTGAAGACCCCTTGAAGATAAAGGAAACTGTACCTGCATTCAATCCAGTTCCAGAAGTTCTCTAGATAATGGGTGCTTCCCTGGAGTTGACAATTATCTTCCAGCAATGGATTTGCAGTAGACGAATAACCTACAGGAGTACATTCACCAAGCACAAGAAGTGTAACGATTAGTATTACTGGATACATGCCTCTTTGTGCCATAAAATAAGGAATGTTTCAAGAAGAGGATGAGGTTGAACAATCTGACTCCCTCTCAACAAGTGTTGAATGGCCTTAGTGGCCCCAATGCTTGGCATGTGAGCATGAAAAATATAATCCAACCAACCAACCCCTCCCAGCAGAACATGAGCAACACTGTGACAACAGGTCCCAACATTACACATCAAGAGATTTAGGGGTAACATCACATCAGGAGATTTAGGAGTAACATCGCAAAGGTCAAATTTAAGTATTTTGACAGTGCCAGGTACTTGCTCCAAGTATGGCAGGGACTTTTAAAGTTATATTTAAAATGTCAGGCAGGTTAAAAGGACTTGATTCTTATGAGCCCTGATCTTTGCAATGAAAGATCCTCTTGAGTCATAAGAACATAAGCCTGTGAAACCCATGCTTGCTGTAGCCATTATAAGGCATAATTTAAAATAAAAACTTGTGGTCAAGAATAAAGTAGAGGGAAGAAAAGTGTGTTCAGTGGAGATGAAACTTATGAGTCTCACAGGCTCCAGAGAGCTGTCCTAGTAAGACAAGAGGCATTAAGGCAGGGATAGTGAAGGAGCAAAAAAGAAATCCATCCATACAAGAAAACAGAGGGCTCAATTATCACTCTACACCTGAAAATACATGGAGCCCACTGACACACAACACCTGAAAGGGAATGGAGCTCACTGACATACTTTGAAGGACTGGAGATAAGGAGCTTTAACAGTGTACTGGAAGTCTGACATTTAGTGGCATGTCATTCAGCTCTAACCGGGAGAATTTGATGGATCCTGCTGAAGGCACCTACCACAACACAGCAGACGCCTAGAATAAACTGAAGCACAACAAAGGGGAAGCTTGGAAGAGACATGTGTCACCAACACAACTCTGAGACTTTCAACAAAAACCGAACAAGTGGAAGGATGAACAGATCCTGACTACACTGTAGAGGAGACTGAGGGGTAACTGGCCTGTGATAAGTCTTGACCAGAGACAGAGGATGCCAGCCAAAGTCGTGCATCAATTGCATAAGTACTTGGAAGATGAAGAAGCCTCACAACAAGGCTTGAGAATACACAGTATGGGGTTGCCTCAGACAGAATATCTTGCAGGTTAGATCCCCATTAAGACCCAGTAACAAGCTACATGTCATAGGGACCTATAGAGGAAGGGTTTGAGGAAAGTTAAATGATAGGAACACAAGAGGGCAAAGCAGGTAAGCAGGCAGATAAGAGAACAGGTGCCAAGGAGGGAGTAACTGGTATACAAACACACTGAGGTTTACAAAGCTGAACACAGGATTGGGATATGCAGGAGCAGGAAGGTCCCAGGCTAGGAAGGCTGAAGTTGTTTCGGGCACGGGATGGCACATAGGGAAATGGCTAAATACACAGGCAGTGAAGATCCACGAGCAGTTGAGTATATGAAAGCTATACAGTATATGTGCATACTAGGGTACATGGGAGCCAATGAGCACACACACACACACACACATGCAGATGAAAAAGTTGATTACTCATGATCAGAGAAATATTCAGAGCCTGATAAATACCAGAAGAGACCCCACATAGTACAGAGATTTAAAAGCAAAGGGAGTAGCAGCTTCAAGGAACTGCCCATTGACAAAAGACTTGAGGAGAGGCAGAAGCATGTAAGGTCCTAGTCAATTCCTGCATGACAGAATCAGCATCAGCCTGGAACTAATTTGTAACACAGTTGAAACTTTCATCTTAAATCTGGCCAAGAGGTTAAGTTAAGTATATCTTAGTTTTACCAGACCACTGAGCTGATTAACAGCTCTCCTAGGGCTGGCCTGAAGAACTAGATATTTTTATGTAATTAGGAACCAATTGGTTACCTAGCAATGGGACCTACAGCTTATTGTGGGATCTGAACCACATTATATTGAGAAATAAATTTCTATCATCAGAAATAAATTCCTCTGGTTCCACGTTGGCCGAGCCGAGAATCAAACTAAGAACCACCGGATTGGTAGCCGAGTGCGAAATCGACTCGTCCAATGTGGAACTGGCCAAGAGGTTACCATCAGTGAAGTGAAGAAAGGACATAAAGGCAGAATGCCCAACCTGAGCAGGAGGAAGAAGGAGAATAGGTAGTGAGATGAAGTTAAATGCAGTGACTCCCCTACAGCCTAAACAGAACGTCATTGGTAGGCATCCTCTGTGCTTAACAGTGCCACTGATGCATGAGCCAATCCTAAGGGACATCAAGTCTGTTGGCCTTTGCACGAAGGGCACCGTAATAAAGACCTTACCTAAAGATGACCTAGATCTACTACATGAGTTGTAGGCCTTACCCAATCAAATACAGTCATAAGCACATTGCAAAGATTAAAAGTTGTTTAAAGAGACAAACCCATTACAAGAATTCAACAAAATAAAAAATTACTAAAGTATTGAAAATTAGAATGCTCTGAAACTGAATGAAACATTGAACAAATTTCCCCTGTGATTTTCAGTAAATTTCAGACTGAAGAATTACTTTATAAAACAATGAAAATGGAAGTAGCTACTTCCATTCACTCAAGAAATGCATCATTTGCAATAAAAGCAAATTAACATTGGTGTTCATCACAATACCAGGAAGAGAAAGATTCAAAGAAATCAATGGCAGAGTACAGAAGCAGGGAAATCCCGCTTGGTGGTCTTGGGAAGAACAGCAGCACTTCTGCAAAGTAGTATTACGACATGCAGAAAAATTAGAGTTGTCCTCTTTGCAACTCAGTAAAATTGACAGCCACATGCTCATTAGAATCTTTTTCTATAGTTGGCTGGTAATTCCACTATGGAATCTCTTTCTTCATTTTACTAAATGCACCCAGATTAAGGCTTTTTATGATTGAGTTGCAATAACAACTGTAAGCTTTACTGAAACATAAGAATATTAATATGACTTTGGAGTTTGTCATTGGTTAGTGGTGTCATAAAATTATTCCCTCTCCTACTAAATGTGAATAGTACTTACTGTTTTTTTTTTATTGAAGAATTTAATTTTTTTATTAGCAGTTACAAAAAGTACATTAATTAGTCCTTTATAAAATACATTATTACTATTGATAACACATTTGTGAATTTTTACATTACTTGTAACACATGCTACAATAAACATATGCTCTTACGTAAGATGTAAGCCTTGTAACATGTTTGAAGACACTACAGTACTCTTGACATGAAATATCCCTGTCATAAATTCAGTGGAACATATTAACAATGGGCTTCTGAACTTGATGTGTACGTACTTGTATACTGCAGAAGCATTAGCCATTTTAGTTATTTGCTCTTTAAATCACAATGGTAATAGCAAGGGTGATAATGTGCACTGTAGTGAAGAAAAAAAAATCCTCTAGATGAAATTGTGAACAGTTGTATTTCTACCTTGCATTTCAAACTACTTCTACCTTCCATTTCAGACTAGACCATTTGTGAGGCATTAATGAACTCATTCTTTGATATATAAAACCAAATCAAATTTTGTTGTACTGTATATGCGTGTAACCACCTTTTTCAGCAACTTAATATTTGCATTACTTTTGTCATCCATTTTTCTTTTTTATTGGGTAATGAATTGCTGGGCATTTTCCTTCACCTTACACCTTGCCAGTGTAATTTAAAATTCTACTATAAAAAATGTCCAGTTTTGAATCGTTTAAGACCTTCATGGCAGTTGTAACCTAATAAATATGATCATGCACAGTGCTTCCATAAATTGTAACTTTGTCAAATGTTTATGAATCTATAGTTTGTTACAATTATTATGAATAATCAATGGTTCTATTAAGAGTTATAAACAACTTTTAAATTCTTAAAACTCCCACAGGGTTGGCAAACATAGTTATGAAAGTTTTTTATGGCCTGCATTTTCATACAGCCACTAAATTTTCAGGAAAATGACAAATAAATAAATTGTATTTTTCATAACAAACCCGAGGTCTTAATGTAAGGGGAAATCCTCTATGCACCAAGTAGCTACAATAGCGATGACACCTTCAGTGAGTTTCATGGCTAACAACAGTGTGTAGCCTTAATGCTGTCCCTGTGAGAGTCAAGTTTTTGTACATATTATTACAGCAAGTATGAAAAAAGTGAAGTAAGGCTGTGATGCTTCAAATATTACTATTAATATCAACAAGAACTTGTGTCAAGGTATGTTACAGATATGAATTATTCTTTGTTTTTCACTAAATATAGAACATTACTGACAAAGTTACAACTGCTGAAAGAGTGCCATTTTTTAAAAGCAACTGTTCTTAATAATAAGAGTCAGAAGCATCATTTACCCTATCTCAAACATTCACCTAGAGATATACCTTTTTCATAAGAAAGCAGATACAGAGTTTATTCCAAGAGTTTTATTTTCTGATACATTTACATTACTCTTGTAGTACTGTTACCAGAAAAGACAAAAATGATCAAATCTAGCAAATATGTATAGCATTTAGCTTTAATGTACATATAATCAATTTCTTTAAAAATTTCATAATTCCCCAAGTTTGATAAAATTTTAACATTTTTCATATTTACAAGACTTCTGAAAAATAGTTTTCTAAAATCTAGTATAATTCTATAGACCTTCAGTACACTGATCAAATCTATCTATATATACTATATATATATTGTATGTAAAGTTTATATAAAAATAAGTTTATAATTATTTTGACTAATATCATATACTTCTAAACATCAACAAAAGAACACAACAAATTTCCATTCATTATGGCATCATCTGAAAGAGAAGTGAAAGAACAAGAAAATGTGGTAACTTAAAGCAGACTTGGATGTGTGAGGGAAAAATACTGCAGCACGTAAACTACTTGGATTCATAAATATTACCATTTGCGCTTGCCACAACACTACCGTACTTTGCACACTCACTTTAAACAGTGTACTATTGCACATGCATTCTCATTAATTTTGTACAAATTTTGTATGTAACTGTAAATATACTGTGCAAGAAAATACAATATGGAAGCTTTTCATTTGGGCCAACCTCCCAAGAATAAAAAATATATATAAATATATAAATATAAAATTTTATAATTATTGTATTTAAATTTTGTAAATGTACTGTAGAAATTTTGTTGAAAATCCTTGCCAGCCAATGGTGCATATATATCTTTCAAACAGTCTAAAAATATTTTAGCATATTGTGAAAAGTCACCCCTGTTTTATTAGATTGAATTTTATCAGTTGAATTTGGTATAAAAATTACTGTATAGATGTAACTGAATCATATAATTTTATGTGGTGTTAAAAATACTGTTAATGCTATGTTTTTAGTGGATATTTTCAATTTTAATTCTAAACTCGACTCCTTGTTGTTGTTATTTGTTGTGTAAGAATTCTAAAAGTGGCTGAGTAAGTGTTTTCTACTTTTGATATTCATATAACTTCTTAACCCCCATTGCCTACCTACTTGTGGTTGGCAATCGCTACGTCGGTACTTGAAACTTCTTACAGTGAAAAATATTTAATATGTTGGTTGTATGTGTAGATCACTTTATGTAGATTAAATCTATTATCTTCATGTTATTTTTTCTTTCCCTTGTATGCTGATGAAATACCAAAAACAAACTGAATAAAAAGTGTTAGGCCTACATCCTGCAATTACTTTAATTGGATATGACCACAAAAAGAAAAACAATTTTTACATATACAAAATATCAACTCTTGGATATAAATAGGTTTCATCCTAACAGTGACATAAAAAATTATTCTAACACACGAGAAAGCCACCATAAAGTACAAAACTTAATGGATCTGATGTAGATTTTATTTACCCTAATCTTTTTGCTTTCAAAATGCATACCTGAAGTTAGTTAATTACCTTAATTCAATGGGTGATGAGCCTGTGGGTATCATCATCACCATTATAAAACTTACCACTATCAGCTTCGGCAAATGACTGAAGTAATTACAGAAATGCAACTTTAAAATTATGATATACAAAATGGCACTTTCAAGATAAGTAGGCTGGTTCCTGATTCGCCAACTGCTGAAGAACTCCCACCATGATTTCACGAAGTATCTGAAAGTGCAAACACTATTTACACCTGCAAAATTCATGGTAACATTTTCAGTCTTAAGACTCCAATTTACCCATACTCTATAAGCTGGAAAATTTATTTACAAACTTTAATACAAAGCATAAGCGTCTACTCTCCAAGGCGGTTAGGAATAGACCGAGCGTCACGGGGTTATGTGCAGTCACTGACCAGCTTTCACCTCGTACACGCAGGCATTGCCAGATCTCGCAGATTCCTTACTTACAATTTCTGATTGTAATAACCGGTTACTAACTGCACTTGGAAAATATCCTATTGTTAAGACCGAAGTTTTTGTTCCACACATGAACAACTATAACTACTGTACCTTTTATTCTAAACTGTACCAAATATGTACTCAACTGATTGATGTAATTGTGAAAAAGCAACAATTGTAAAATTTCACATAAACTAAATGAAAAAAATTAATGTATTGTATTTCTCATCTACAGTTATGCAGTTCATTATTTTGACAAAGCATTTGCTAATATGTGAAATCTTCACTTACTATATGCTTTATCAGTTTAGGTATATAGCATTATTCTTTGGAAATTCACATTTCTCTAGTGTTATGAATCAGCATACCAATCGCATAAAATCCAAATACGACCTACATATTCCATATTCAAGCATTTTAAAAACTTATTTGGGACCCAAAAATTGTGTAAAAATTCAACTGGCCCTCATACTGAGAAGTTTGGAGATCACTACTCTAATAGTTGAATTTCTGGTAAGCATTCAACCTCAAAATATTGGCTAACATCAGCCTCTGCTTTGTATGCAAAGATTTCTTTGTTACTAATATCATTAAGAAAACCTCCCTGACATTGTTAGCACAAAATTACTTAGTCAATTAATCACTGTACTTTCATGTTTTTTCAAACTGTCTCCAACCAGTGGTAAGAAACTTAACTTTTATCAGAAAACTGTTTACAACTAGAATTGGTGATCTGGAAACGAAGGCATTAAACCATCAAACAACATTACTAAAAATTATCACTTTCTAACAAGCAAATACCCTTGACACAAAAAGGTAGTTTCACATGTCCACTTACCAATTCTGCCCAGTTAAAAAAATATGTATAGTAACACTGTCCAACCATACTATACGCCTGGTAATAATGCTGAACATCCAGTCCCTATCCCCTCACCATCACAGGCAACATCTCTTTCAACATTGAAGAATGAGATGTACCAGTATCAGGTAAAATTCAACACTGAGGACCAATAATACTTTCCCCACAAACAAGAAAAAACACTTCTACCAAAAATGGATTATGAAGTTCAGGATCTTGACGAGGAGCATTTTCTAAAAACTCCTTTAAAACAGAACACCATGTAGGGCTGTTTTGGATATGAATGACTCAATTTTTTCATGGGCAACTTAAAACCAACCACCCTGATTTTTTACAGCAACCACAAGGAGCAGCAGTTATCCCTGAAATTCTTTCTGAAATAGTATTACACTGAGCTATGACACTGATTTCATTTAAAGTATCTTTATCCTTCCATCCACTAAGTCAGCCTTGTCAGAATAAAACAACTCTTTCAACAAAACTGATTTACTCAAGTCCTATTTTCTGTACAATTTCATATTTATGTTTTTTAACTAAATGGTCTGGTTAACTTATTATTAGTAATCATGAACCATTAATTTTGTTCTAATAACATTGATAATGAGTACTCTCTCATCTACTAGTATGAAGTAGCATGAACTTTTTACATCATTTTGTACACTGGTCACTTAAGCTGGTCAGTACAATTTTTGAAGATTGGGGAAAAATTGATTTTTCCATAAATTTAGGTTACAGCCATATATACTGAGGAACATTGGGAAACATCAAAAGAACCTAATTCTTCCCTTAAATGAGCAACCCTTGCTCATTTGGTTTTATTTCCTTAGCTCTATATTTATTTTTCCTTTTAATAGTCATATTTCAATCTCTAATTGTTTTACTAACTTGTGTTAGTGCTGAATTAGACAGGACCATTCTTTGTTTTTGGAAGGTCTTGCACTTTTTCCCTTTAAATGTTCAATAGGAAAATAAAATGAAAAAATATCACCAAACTAACAACTATACCTCAAACATAACAGTAACTGAAATACAGAACATAAACCCTCAACTGTCAAATCCACCATAAACCTACATTTTCTCAATTCTTAATTGCTGGAAATGGCAAAAAATTCTGTAATCTAAAACACCACATACAGATAAAACACAACTGCTGCAAATCTGACATTAAACAATTGCTAGATCAACCAAAGAAGGAGCTTCCCCAGTGGCGTACAACTAGTAACTCACCTTCTCAGATAACCTACCTCGAGGAAGAGGAAAGAACTAATTTAGGTAGCTTGGTACCCTCTGAATAAGGTCATAAGGAAGGTATAAGCTGGAGAGGTTGGAGCAGCAAGAACGAAGAAATCTGGGAAGCTATCCAGGAGAAATCTCAAAAGAGATGAATAAGCATAAGAGAGGACTGAATCCTGAACAACCTCTTCCTCCTCTGAAGAGATAGGAGACAAAGACTTGTCTTTGGTTTTGGTCAAGAACTGTTGAGGTTTTCTTCAAGAACCCCATAAACTTCATCAACTGACGTTGGGGAGGAGCTAACAGTCAATCTTCTTGAGTTGAATGGCGATAGTGGATGAGCGGAAGGTGCTGGGCATTCAAAAGCAAAAGTCTGGTGCGAGAAGGCGGGTGCCAGATGCTCGGAGGAAGTCGGGCACTTTGGGCATTTGTAGGTTGAAACTGGGCACTCAGGACTGTCTCCCAACAAATGACAAGGGCAATCTGGAGAACCAGACTTATCCTGAAAGCTGCAGGAAGGCTGTGAGTTAACCTCCCAGTAGTACCTCTTAACTGCAAGAGGAGGAATCGCCAAGCACCAAATGGCTCTTGGGAGGACGTGACATAGCAGGATAGCGATGCAGGCGCTTCTTGTCCGGGCTGGAATATTCACTCTGAGGAAAGTTGATCCACTGAAACACCTTTCCAATGGCGTTTAGTCAAAGCCTGGGAACAAACCACAAGCTTGACAGAGGGGGGCAACTGCCCATGGGCAAACCCCCCAGCTTCCCTTAGTATGTCTTCTCCCCAGTGCGGGAGAGCAGAACAGGGGCCTTTGTCCAGGAGCACTGGTGGGACAGACAGCCACCTCCTCAACATTTACACTTCTCACTGCACTGTCATTATGCACATTTTCATCCATTAGAGATATAATTGCAGACCCCAATTCCATAATGGTATTGGATAATAATCCAATCTTTTGATTGGATCTTGATTCGAGATCAGGAGTAAGTGGTAAAGTAGGAGGGCTCAGAATGGGAGAAATAGGAGTAATTGGCAGAGTAACAGCTCTATCATCCACTAACTTGGAAAAGGAGTAAATTCTGTACTAGCCCTAGTCTCAGTCCTAAGGGCTGCCTTCTTTCTATCTCTCAAGTTTCTCTAAATGAGATTTAACAGTTATCCAGTTTTTATCCTCCCACTCCTGACATGCTAGATAAGTATTATCCTTAATGCATTCCTGCTCCCTACATTTAGTATATTTAGTATGAGAATTGTAAGAAAACTTGGTTAATCTAGTCTTACAACCCTCTGAACAGAAGCGAATGCTAGATGAGCTAGAAATCCGACAAGTTAATTAAAGAAAATCCTACAGTTGCCTATAAAACAATCAACTAATGATTGAAAGGCACAACAACAACAAATTCCAAATACTTCACCAAAGATATGGCAAATGAATAGTATCTGAAAAGCAATGAAGTAGCTGCGGAAATCTCCTGATGTTGGTCGAAAGCCGGCAGGAAACGAACTAAGCTCTGTTAGGTTATTCCTCTAAGTCCCAGACAGTGGGCAGTGATTATATATTGTATAATTGTTATTGGTATTTTATGCATTGTTGAAATATGGTGGGTGGCCTATATATGGACAGCATATGGTTGATTTTAGAAGGTGTCTGTTGGACGTATTAAACGTCGAGATAAATTGTCTCCCGGGTGCCGATTGGACGTATTAAACATTGACATAAAAAAGTTTTTTTAAAAATTTGTGGAAAAATACTTATAGGCCTACCAGCCGAAAAATTTTGAATCACACACCTTGGGGGATGCTGGGAGCTCACGGATCAAGGCTTTGTTTTGTTTACAATCGTTACACAGGCATGCAAGCGCGAATTTCTTTCTTATCGCACTAAAAGTATCAGTGACACATCTCAGAAATTATTTTGTCACTTTGACATAATTTTTGCACCATTTTAAATTAGCCGTTACATGGAGTATTATATGTGAAAAATGTGCGCAATTTCATGTAGAATACAACAATACAATACTCAGGATTGTAGCTTTTATCAGTTTTGAAATATTTTTATATGAATAACGATAAGTGCCAAAATTTCAACCTTCGGTCAACTTTGACTCTACCGAAATGGTCGAAAAACGCAATTGTAAGCTAAAACTCTTATATTCTAGTAATATTCAATTATTTACCTTCATTTTGCAACAAATTGGACGCCTCTAGCACAATATTTCAATTTAAGGTGAATTTATGAAAAAAACTTTTTCCTTATGTCCGCGCAGTAACTCTTCCGATAAATTTTTTCATGCGATTGTCGTAATGTTTGCATCATTTTAAATTTGCCGTTACATAAAGTTTTATATATGGAAATGTGCGCAATTTCATGCACAATAAAACTAAATACAACCCATGGTTGTAGCTTTTATCAGTTTTGAAGTATTTTCATATAAATAACGGGAAGTGCCAAAATTTCAACCTTCGGTCAACTTTGACTCTACCGAAATGGTCGAAAAACGCAATTGTAAGCTAAAACTCTTATATTCTAGTAATATTCAATCATATACCTTCATTTTGTAACAAATTGGAAGTCTCTAGCACAATATTTCAATTTATGGTGAATTTATGAAAAAAAAAAATTTTCCTTATGTCCGCGCAGTAACTCTTCCCAAAAAAAAATCAGAAATTTTTTTGTGCGATTGTCGTAATGTTTGCACCATTTTAAATTAGCCGTTACATAAAGTTTTATATATGAAAATGTGTGCAATTTCATGTAGAATACAACAAAAAATGATTGAAGGTTGTAGCTTTCATCATTTTTGAAATATTTGCATGTAAATCACGATAAATGAAAAAAAAACCACGTTAGGTCAATTTTGACTCTCCTGAAATAGTCGAAAAATGCAATTGTAAGCTAAAAACTCTTACAGTCTAGTAATATTCAGTCATTTATCTTCATTTTGAAACAAATTTGAAGTCTCTAGCACAATATCTAGATTTATGGTGAATTTAAAAAAAAAACTTTCCTTCCCTCCGAGCGCGGATTCTCCGCCGCACATCTCCGAAATGCGTATGTCGCATTCCTGTTATATTTGCTCTGTTTCATAGAGTTTTATACATGAAAATGTGCGCAATTTCATGTAGAATACAACAAAAAATAATTGAAAATTGTAGCTTTTCTCATTTTTGAAATATTTGCATGTAAAAAAATATATATATAAAAAATTCGACATTCGGTCAACTTTAACTCATCCGAAATGGTCGAAAACTGCAATTGGAAGTCTCTAGAACAATATTTAGATTTATGGTGAATTTTTGAAAAAAACATTTTTTTACGTCCGCGCGTTACGAATTCATGTATCATTTTGTGATAATATTTTCTCTGTGTTGCTTTGATCGTTTTACAATGTGTAAACCAAAATGATTGCAATTTAGTGTACAATACAATAAAAAAAATTAACTCGTTAGCTTTAACCATTTTGCTCCCAGCACGATTTGTATACAATTATATATGAAATTTTGTTTTCGCGCTATCATATATCGCATTATTTATATATGATAATGATTTTTTTTTCATTTCTAATGGTTGCATACTAATTTTCAGGCAATGACAAAAAAAGGAGCCAAAAATGAACTCTTAATCTTGAAAACTAAGCGCGCTGTGAATTTAAAAAAAATATATTTTTTCCGCTTCGGCGCTCACTCCGAGACCCCCTCGGCATACGGGAGACGATTTTTATTATACCCCTTCAGCGTAAGAGGGTTAAGTTGTGTTGTGATGTCATAGGTTGTGACATCATAGAAGACAAGATGGTGGCGGCTTCTGTTGGATGTAAACAATAACAGGGGGTAGAAGGAGACAAGTGTGTGTGCTGTTTGGTTGGTAGGAGAGAGAGCTCTCTGTCGGGTAGGAGTTTTTGGGTCGTAAGTCTTGTTGTGCTGTTGATCTAAGGTGATTTCTGGAGTATACTGGTATTGGAGAACACGTACAGGTGGGTAGATTATACATTTGTGTAAAGAAAGTTAGGCTAGGCTAAAATTCAAAGGCAGGACCTTGTCATCTACACACCAACGATAGAAGCGCCACCATGTGAATTTTGAATTTTTAAACTGCCATAGGTTAGGAATCAATAGCTATATAATAACTTGGAAGTTACTTACATAAAAATATTTTCAAGCCTAATACAACTCTGCCAAGAAAATCAGCTTCATTACTTGAAAGTATTCTATGAATTAAATTTATCTGTGGCAAGGTCTAGGAAGCCTGTGGGCCACTACACAGACCCACTGTCCTCTGAATATACTTGGAATGGAATATGAAATCCACACTTATTTGATCTCTAAAACAAAAGCTTAACTAAAGCAAAAGATGGAAAGACTGGAGCATTAAAAAAAGGCGTAATCAGGAGCATTAACAAGAGTAAACACTTTGGGTATACAGTAGGTCCCCCGTATTTGCGTTCTCCAGATTCACGGACTCACGCATTCGCAGACTTCTCTCTGGACCATATCTATCCATTATTCATGGGAAATTTGCCTTTTCATGGTATTTTTCTTTGAGAAATATCTACAAATTCCTGGTTTTTTTATCAATTTCATCATAAAATGCACTTTTTATGATAAAAATATTAAAAAAACCAGGTATGAAAATATTTAGTTGGTTTTTCTTGAGTTTTAACTAACAAAACAGGCCGTTTTAAGCATTTTTATAGGGGTTCCAAATATTCACAGGTTCTAGCTATTTGGGGGGGGGGGTGTGGTCTGGTACCCATCCCCCACAAATATGGGGAGACCACTGTATCACAGTTAACCTACTTCATTCCACATCTACACCTCAAAGTGAAGACGATATATTTTAAACACGTTTTATCATACCTGTGGCTTGCAATGCTCTTCAACCCATGATATCACCGATCCAGAAATTTCAGCAAAGTTCTTCGTAGAAACACACTGATCAAATGACTGATGAAGGCTGTCCATAACAGCTCTGAACTGAAATTAGAAAAATTATATAGTAACCTAAGATACACTAAGTAAGACTTAATACATTTCCACTGAAGGTACAAAACAAGCTGTTTCCAAAGGGTATTAAATATCTAAAAAGTACTTCAAGCAACTTTTTCATTTAGAGCCCCTAAAGCAATTTAAGCATGAGTATATCCAAATATAGCTGTTACAAAAATTCAAACCCCTTTTTTTATCGAAGCGTACTAGTCAAGTCTTATATACAGGGGAGTATACCTCATTAAATTGTGCAAATTGCTGTGCCATAACCAATGGAGCTATCTTGGTAAGCTGAAGCAGCTGTAACCAACTGGAGAAACTGGGAGGAAGGCACCATAGTTAAATATGAAAGCTGAATTTACTAAAAATACCTTAAATCTTGTATGCATTTGTAGAATATGCTCAACTCATATTTTACTTGAGATATCTTCTACAGTATACTTAGATCACTAATACTATTTCATTAGATGAAACCTATTCAGATGGAACAAGTCCACAGGGCCAATGACTTGAAATTCAAGCTTCCAAAGAATGTTGGTTTCAGCTTCCAACTGCAGGCCCACACTACAGCAGTAACTGATCATGATAGAGCCAATGACTTTTCATCGCCCCGGGGGAGGCACAAACTTGCGCCATCTGAACGGCATGCTGCAACACTAGCAATCATACCAGTGGACCAGCTAGATGGACGGTAACATTTTCTGGTTGAACCTATTCATCACTCCCATCAGACACCTGCCTTCCATACATTTGGTTGGTTTGACTACCAGATCTAGCCCTCCTATTTCTAGATCTATTGATATTGTTTACGTTTGATAGACAATTGTGAAACACTACTCAATAGTCATATCACCACCCTTAGCAGCCTCTAGTTTCATTGTCATTCCCAATAATCACCCATCCAAGGTTGACCCCATCCAATGTAGCATAACTTCACTGATTGTCTGCTGCAGCCACTATCACCTGTCTCCTCCTCATTATCAGACAGCTCAGTTAAAATACCAAGTTAAAATACTTAACCCATTTAGATTTTGGCCATTTGTCAATTTTGTCTGTACCACATACACTTAACATTTAGAGCCTTTTAGAAAAGCTCACTTGGTACCCTTATTATCGAGTTTGTCATAAAACATTTACTTCTACTGGGTCTTCCCAAAACAATGTGACATCACACAGAAGCAGCCATATGCAAAAAAATTTTCAACTTTTTATTTTTGTTCTGGAAATTCATATACTAGCAGCAAGTCACCCTATCTCAAAAAAAAGGCAGAATACAAGTAATGATATCAGGAACATAGTGCCATACGTAAGCCCTAGTATGGAATATTCCGCGATAATGGACATCGTGCTGTAAAAAAAAAAAAAAAAAAAAAAAAATTATGAATATATTATTATATAATGCTACTTTCAAAACGCATATATCCCCTCTTTGACTGTATAAAATATTATGTAGAAGATTTTGGCAACATTTATTCAGATTCCTAGCTAGCTTAGAGATAGGATGTCTTTAAATGTGTGTTCAGATTTCGCATAACATAATGTAAAAGAATATATAACGTAGTATGAAAAGAGAGAGAGATTTTCTTTGTCTGTTCGAAGCTAGAGTTGTTTCCATATTATGTCAACGCCTTGCGATAAGAGACCCCGAAGTTTCTGCTTTGCTTTCCTAATCTGTCAACATGTTTGATTAGAGACCTCGAGGTCTTCGCTGTGTTTTGGAAATTCTGTCATCACGTATGATAGGGACTTTTGCTCAATTTCTGTCTTGATCGGGTACGTGTCTTTGCTGAGCTGGTACGTACATGAATGTATACTTGTTTTGTACGTGTATTTCGTTGCCGAATGCCACCTGCAGATTTCACAGTTTCTTTGTAAAGTTGCGTCACTTTTCGAAGCTTCTGGAAGAATTGTGTCCCAAAACG
Source organism: Macrobrachium nipponense (assembly GCF_015104395.2). Classification (NCBI taxonomy): domain Eukaryota; kingdom Metazoa; phylum Arthropoda; class Malacostraca; order Decapoda; family Palaemonidae; genus Macrobrachium; species Macrobrachium nipponense. The sequence continues at coordinate 60,630,994 of NC_087208.1, read as the reverse complement.
TTTTGTGCCAGATCCACTGCCCAGCTCTTGTGCGAAATGAAAGATTCATTCGGGCTTAATACCTCAAAATGTTCACATCTCTCTCTCTCTCTCTCTCTCCTCTCTCTCTCTCTCTCTCTCTCTCTCTCTCTCTCTCTCCATAATTGATATTAACGTAACGTAAAATGGTCACTCGTAACTTGTAGATTTCAGATTTGATATTTCTTAGAGTTTATTTAGTATTATTTAGTGTTTTTGTGGAATCTGAACAAACACTGTGTGTGTAACGGCGCCTGGTTTTGTGAAAGTGTGAAACAAGCTGTAGCAAAGAAAGAAAATTGGTATACCAAGAAGGTAAAGTATGTTATATTTTTATTAGTTGCAACTAATAACTGATGGTTACGTAGGTTTGGTAAAAACTAATAACTAATATCTAATGGTTATGATAGTTTGGTAAAAACTAATAACTATTGGTTACGATGGTTTAGAGAACTAACAACTAATAGTTACAATGGTTTGAGTGAAAAGATTTACATTTTTACGCATTGCAAATTTTTGTGTTTTGTGTTTGTTTCATTTGAAGTGTATTTATCTATTTTCTTATTGAAGTGTTTATTTTTGATGCATTTATCCATTTTCTTATTGAAGTGTGCGTTTTTATTTTATATTCTGTGTGACTATTAACTTTTGGCAATTTTGGCATTTTCCAAATTTTTCTGTTTTCATTTGCATTCACAATTTAATTGCCTAGTTATTTTCATTTCTTAATCATTGCACATTTTATTAAATTTAACACTTGTGAATTAATTTGCATTTACTTAGAATTCTTTTCAAGTTTTCTTATTGTTTAGCACTTGAGACTTAATTTCCAAATTTCAATTATTGCCTAACGCTTTTGAATTTTGATTGAATTAATTTTCTTGAATTTTGTGATAAATTAATTTTGATTTAATTTTACTTAATTGATTCAAGAATTAATTAAACTTTGCTTTGTTTTCAAGTAACAGTAATTTTCCCTGATATTGAGAATTTCACTTATAAATTTTGAGTTTAATAATAAATTTTTGTATTTAAAATTTTTATAAGTGTTTTCTTTATTTTACACCAGTATTTAATTAGTTTAGGTAGAAACATAGTGGTAATTGATCTGTTTTCCTTCAATTTACTTGAAGTGACTTAGAACCAGGGAAGTACTTTGACTTCTGAAATCAGGGAAATACTTAGACTTTTTAAAGTTGTTGATGGAGTGATGCCCTTTGATTAATTTAATTACTTACAAGATTACCTCACAATTGTTTTGATGAACTTAGTCTGATTTTCTGCAATACTGGTAAGTTGTTAAGGGATCACTGTTGCCTTTAGAGTATTCAGTCGTTTAGTACCTGTGATGAGGGTTCAGGTGTCTGGCTGTTGTGAGGTAAGTGTAGTAACCAGATACTTGGCACTTCGTCACAATATTTAAAAACAAACGTAAAACCAGATCGCTAATAACCGAGGTCACCGATAACCAGTGACTGCCTGCATCCTGCACTACTTGTATCAACGAAAAAGCCACTAAAATGTGACCACTAGATACACAAAAAGGGACAGAATCACTTCTAAAAATAACACATTTTTATTAATTTGTATTTTTCATAACTGACAAACTTGCGGTCAGAACATTAGAATAATCTTCTGGTGCCAGCTAGAAGCCAGTAAAAAACAATATATATCTGTATATGTATGCAAGGAATTTGTGGCTTCTGGCATCTGTCATGAACGAGGTGGGTGACTCCCACAACCCAAACTTGATCTCATGATGGCTTAGTTATTCTTCCAAACCAGGGTAAACTGACGGAAGGGTGGCCAGAAGTGGGCATTAATGTTAAGGTTGCAGGTTTGCTAGTTATGAACAATAGAAATTAATTAAAAATTTGTAATTTGTTCATACACAGAACAAGCTTTGGTCTTAACATTAGGATAGAGTCATTCTTGGTGGGAGGTGTAAGTAAACCTGAACCGACTGGTGGTTTGACACACCTGGTCAATCTTCCTGGACAACAGAATTATAAGGAAGAAGACCTAAGCCTCTGAACCTATAGATTTACGCCTAATGTTGAGACCCAGGTTTGACCCATGTAGGAACAACTTGACAATTACATTACATATGTAACTGTATACTACAGTACCTCTATAACTGTGTACTACACTTAAAACTTTTAACACAAAAACAAAATAACTGAACATACTTTACTTGCAAAAAGCAGAAACACAAGTTTGATTTTCTTTCATTTTGGCTAGAATTGGGCATATCTGATATATAGGATGTACAGAAATCTGGCAAGTTGAGGTCTAGAAGTTGGGGTGTTACTATAATAGACCTAGTACAGGCGGCCCACGGTCAACGGCGCAATCACTCAACGGCGAATCGGTTTTACGGCGGTCGTCAAAAATATTCATTAAAAAAATAAGGCATTTTAAAGGTATCTTTATGGCGCAATTTTCAGTTAACAGCGCCGCTAGCGCCGTTGTCTAACGAGTTCATACATTTGTAGAAATGCCGTTCAGACCATAAAGGTTATGCAAATTATATTAACAAATTATATGGAGAGTTATTATGTAGGTATTAGGGTAAAATATATGCCTCTGATGGTGTTCTATGCCGAAAATGTTATTGTTATAATACAATTAAGTTTGTTCATACTTACCTGGCAGATATATATATAGCTGTATTTTCTGACGTCCGACAGAATTTCAAAACTCGCGGCACACGCAGTGGGCGGCCAGGTGGTAGTACCCATTCCCGCCGCTGGGAGGCGGATATCAGGAACCATTCCCATTTCTATTCTATTCCATTTTATTATGACCCTTGTCTCCTGCAGGGGAGGAGGGTGGGCACTCTAATTATATATATCTCCAGGTAAGTATGAACAAACTTAATTGTATTATAACAATAACATTTTGTTCATGAAACTTACCTGTCAGATATATATATAGCTGAATCATACCTTCGGATGGTGGGAAGAGACAGAATAGGATTTTTTAGGAAACTTAAATTAGTAAATGATGCACTTCTTGGTTCCTTACCTGTTAGCAAAGTAGACTCTGTGATTACTGTCACTTAAGCCTGCTTCTGCTTTTATCAGAGTTGCCAGCCAGGTGTAGACCTGTAGAGCTGGTGCACTCTGGATGCTCTGTCAACGGGGACATGACCTCAACGTGACAAGACCATCGAGCCAAACATATAGGAGTGACACAGCAACCGACCACCACCTGACCAACTAACCAAAAGACCCCTGACAGTTAAACTAAAGAATGGGAGATTTCCACAGAAGATCTCACCATCAACCAAAAACACAACAATAAAACTAACCTAAACTAAGCTAAGGGATAGGAAGAGAGCTACCTTCAGCCCCCAAAACTGTCTGCCGAAATGTATGGCCCCAAAGAACTACAGTTCTCGTAAATTGTTCTCACATCCCGGAGGTAATGTGAGGCGAATACGGAATTGCTCCTCCAAAAGGTGCTATCAAGGATATCTTTGATAGACATATTCCTTTGGAAGGCAAGAGAAGTAGCTACGGCTCTAACTTCGTGAGCTTTCACTTGTAAGAGGCTCAAATCAGTCTTCTGGCAAGATGAATGAGCCTCTTTAATGACGTCCCTCAAAAAGAAAGCCACAGCATTCTTTGACAACGGCAAATCTGGTCTTTTCACCGAGCACCAGAGATTACCTATGAACATAGAACTTGAGAGCCCTGACAGGGCACAGGGCTCTCTCTGGTTCTTGACCCATGAGACCTGACATACCTTTGATCTCAAAGCTCTTGGGCCAAGGATTAGACGGGTTCTCATTTTTAGCCAAGAAAGTCGGGCTCAAAGAGCAGACAGCGTTGTCCCCCTTGAAGCCGACTAGGCTACTGAACGCTTGGATTTCACTAACTCTCTTCGCCGTCGCCAGAGAAGTTAGGAAAAGCGCTTTTTTCGTCAAGTCCCGTAGAGAAGCTTCGTGGAGAGGCTCAAAGGAACTTAACATTAGATGTTTCAGAACCACATCGAGATTCCATGAGGGTGGTCTTGCCTGTGGAATCTTGGAGGTTTCGAACGACTTTAAGAGATCGTGTAGATCCTTGTTGTCGGAGAGGTCCAGTCCTCTGTGTCGAAAAACAGCCGACAACATACTCCTATAACCCTTAATTGTAGGGACTGCCAATTTCTGCACATTTCTTGAATAGAGCAAGAAATCTGCTATCTGGTTCACAGAGGTCGTGGAAGAGGAAATTCCTTCCTTTTTGCACCATGCCCTGAAGGAGGCCCACTTAGATTGGTAGACAGCTCTTGAAGAGGCTCTTCTAGCATTAGCGATTGCTCTCGCAGCTGCTTTGAAAAGCCTCTTGCTCTGGCCAACTTTTCGATAGTCTGAACGCAGTCAGAGCCAGAGCGGAGAGGTTTTGGTGATACCTTTTGAAGTGAGGCTGTTTGAGTAGATCTCTCCTCCAGGGCAACGTTCTTGGGAAGTCCACAAGGAAAGTCATGACCTCTGTGAACCACCCTCTTGCTGGCCACATCGGGGCAATCAGAGTCAACCTTGTCCCTTCTGAAGCTGCGAACTTCCTCATGACTTCCCCCATGATCTTGAATGGGGGAAAGGCGTAAAGATCTAGGTCTGTCCAGCTCCAGAGCAACGCATCCACCGCAATTGCTCCTGGATCCAGGACCGGGGTAAAGGGAGCAATACAGAGGAAGCCTCTTCGTCCTCGACATAGCGAACAGGTCGACTAGAGGACGTCCCCACAGTCTCCATAATTTGCTGAACAGACTTCTTGGCCTGGTGCAAGTCCCATCTGTTTGGCAGAATTTGATTTCGACGACTGAGAAGGTCCGCCCTGATATTCTGTACCCCTGCCACGAATCTCGTCAGGATCTTGATCTGCCTTACGTCTGCCCATAGCAGAACTTCCCTTGCAAGGAGAAAAAGGGATCGGGAGTGAGTTCCTCCCTGATTCTTCAGATATGCAAGGGCTGTGGTACTGTCCGAGTTGACTTGAATGACCTTGCCTGACACTTTGCCTTCGAAGAACTGCAGCGACAGGAAGATCGCTGCCAGTTCCTTTACAGTGATGTGCCAGGCTACCTGTTCCCCTCTCCAGGAGCCTGACACTTCCTCCCCTACTAGTGTTGCTCCCCAACCGGAAAATGGAAGCGTCTGAGAACAACACTAGGTCGGGGCTCAGAAGATTTAGGGATAACCCGCTCACAACTTCTGAGGGTCGAGCCACCATCTTAAGTGGTCTTTCACTGTGTTTGAGATCCTTAGGATCGCATTCAGGTCCTCCTTGGCTTTCCATTCTTCCGCAAGGAAAAATTGAAGAGGCCTGAGGTGCAGTCTTCCCAAAGAGACAAACTTTTCCAGCGAGGAAATGGTGCCCAGCAGACTCATCCATTCCCTCGCCGAGCAAGCTTCTCTCCCTAGGAAGGCTGAGACTTTCTATAAGCTTAGCTGCTGACGTTCCTGGGATGGAAACGCCCGAAAAGCCACTGAATCCATCTGAATCCCCAGATACACGATGGACTGTGTCGGGGTCAGAGTGACTTTTCGGAGTTGACTAAAAGGCCCAGGGACTTTTGCTAAGGGCTAACGTTGATTGAAGGTCCTCCAGACATTTTCTTCTCGACGACGCTCTGATCAGCCAATCGTCGAGGTAGAGGGATATCCTGATCCCTGAAGAATGGAGCCACCTCGCTACATTCCTCATTATAACTGTAAAAACCATCGGGGCCGAGCTGAGACCGAAACAAAGGGCTCTGAATTGCCAAACCCTGTTGCCTAAGACGAATCTCAGGTACTTCCTTGAAAGAGGGTGGACGGGGACGTGAAAGTACGCGTCCTGCAGGTCCAGAGACACCATCCAGTCGCCAGGTCTCAAGGCTCCTGGCACTGACTGAGGCGTCTCCATTTGAACTTGTTTTTCTCCACAAAAAGATTGAGCCTGCTCACATCCAGGACTGGGCGCCAACCCGACGACTGCTTCGGCACCAGGAAAATCCTGTTGTAGAAGCCCGGTGACCCCAGGTCCACGACTTGCTCCACCGCTCTTTTTTCGACCATCTGGTCTAAAAGATCGAAAAGGATACTTTTCTTCTCTCCCTGATAAGTCGGAGAGAGGTCTCTGGGAGTTGATGTTAAAGGAGGAGGATGTAAAAAGGGGATCTTGTACCCTTGCTCTACGATCTTGAGAGTCCAAGGGTCCGCCCCTCTCTGCCTCCATGCCTCCGCAAAGAACTTCAGCCTGGCCCCGACTGGCGTCTGAAGGACAAGATCTTCATTTGGTAGATTTTGGCTTAAATGAAGCTCTTCCTCTCGAAAAACCTCTCCCTCGAGGAGCTGCTCTCGAGGGGGGTGCCCCGCGAAAGGGTTTGACTTTCTTCGGGGGTCTCACGAACGAAGATGTAGAAGGAACTGCTGGGCGCCTTGAAGACTGTGCCAAGAGGTCCTGGGTCGCCTTCTCCTGCAAACTAGTCGCAAGATCTTTCACCATAGCCTGGGGGAAGAGATGGTCCGAAAGAGGCGAAAAGAGCAATTCCGCTTTCTGAGCGGGAGAAACCGACTTAGCGGTAAAATTACATAGAAGAGCTCTTTTCTTCAGGAAAGCTGTTCCAAAATGAGAAACCAGCTCTTCCGAACCATCCCTGACGGCCTTGTCCATAAACGACAACAGCTGGACAGCTCCCCCAGACTGAGAGAATCAGGGCTTCTAGACTGAAGGTCCAAAACTCCCAAGCACCAGTCTAAGAAATTGAAGACACCCAACGTGCGCAGCAGTCCTTTCAAGTGGTGGTCCGTCTCCACAGGAGTCCAGGACACCTTTGCAGATGATAAGAGGGACCTCCTCTGAGCGTCTACTAAACTGGAGAAGTCCCCAAGAGCGGACGAAGGAACCTTCACCCCCACGTCCTCCTTGGTTTCATACCAAATGCCTCCTTTCCCGGAGAGTCTAGAGGGAGGAAGGGCAAAAGTGGTCTTGCCCTGCGTCCTTCCTTCGAGACATAAAATCTTGGAGCTTCTTGAAAGCCCTCTTGGTTGAAAGCGACGTCTTCATCTCGACAAACTCAGGAGTCTTGACTGACTTAGAAGACGAAAGTTGAGAGGGAGGAGACCTAGGGGCTGCCGGCTGAAACTTATCCCCGAAGGACGAACGTAACAGCCGCACAAGAACCTTATAGTCTGAGACAGCCGAAGCTACAGGAGGTTCCTCTTCGACTGAACTCGCTGGACTACTATGTTCCCCTTCTTCTCTAAGAGGAACTGGAGAACGTCCATCCGGAGAGGGCGTACGTCCAGCAGGCTTAGGTCTAAACAAAGACTTCCGCTGATTGGAAGTTACCGCTTCAGGCACGGACTCGCCCTTGTTACGACGATCCTTTGAAGGACGGACATCTTGTGAACGTAGAGCGTCCTTTGAAACAACGGGAACTGTCTTACTATTAGACACGTCCCTACGAGAGGAAGCACGAGCTTCCTGACGAGAGGCGCCAAAAGCGTCCTGCTGAGCGTCCTCAAAAGCGTCCTGCTTTTCAAAAGCGTCCTGCCTCGTCTGAAAAGCGTCCTGCTTCGAACGGAGAGCGTCCTGCCGAGCGTCCTCAAAAGCGTCCTGTCGAAAGCGCAAAGCGTCCTGCTGAGCGTAAGAACTACTCGGAGAATGAGAACGGTGACGATCTGGAGGAAGAGAGAGAGACGAACGAGACGAGAGAGAAGGAGACTGCTTCGTCCTCTTGACGGGCAGCCTGACGTCCTTTCTCCGCTTAGGCTCGACTGCTGCTGGGCGAGCCCTTTGAGCCATGAGAGACGAAATCTGGTCCTGAAGGGACAAAAGGATTTTCTTCGTAGGTAGACGAAGAAGAAGGCAGGACTGACCCTGCGAGAAGGCGAGGGGCGAGGGGACGCCCTCCTTCCTTCTCACAGGTACAGCTACCTGCATCTCAGGGGAACACGCCTGTGCGAGCAACCCAGCGTCCTCGTCGGTTGAGACTCTACCTCTCTTCTGAGGAGGAAAAGCGTCATACGCGTCCTCTGAAGAAAGCGGTGATATAGGACGTGAAGCGTCCTCAAAACGAAAAGTCCTTTTCAGCGGACGAGAGTCTCTCCGAGCGCTCCACCCCTTGCGCGGGGAGGACGCTTCGGAGGACGAAAAAAGCAATCCCTTTAGGACGCGCGCCCGTGCACGCTCCTTGGCAGCCTGGGACTTAGCAACAAGGCCTGCCGAAGGGACGCTAGATCGGTGGGGAGCCCCCGTAACCTCTTGCGGCTTTCGACATACCCACTCTCTGAGTCCTGGGAGTCCAATAGAGGTCTAGGCCTAGAGGCATTATGGGGCCGATCTGACGCCCCCTCCACAACACTAGGGGCACGAACACAAACTTTCACAGGGCCAGTTTCTAAGGCCAACACTTTAGATTCAAGAGCGCGAATAGACTCGAGAATCAGAGAAAGGGCATTACCTTCTCCAGACACAGCAATAGGGCCCGAAGGCAACAACACAGGATTAGGTTGAACAAAATCTACCGGTGTTAGAGGAGGAGAAATATTACATTCCTTACCTTTTGTAGAACTGCTCTTGGAGGAAGACCTCCTGACTCTATCACGCTCCAATTTACGCTGATAGGTCTCATACATCTTCCATTTATCATCTGACAAATCCCTGCATTCATTGCACCGATCATCAACCAAGCAAACATGCCCCCTGCATTCCATACAAACTGTGTGAGGATCAACTGAAGGTTTAAGAAGCCTCACCTTACATTCACTCCTCACACACACTCTGAAACTCCCTGTACTTGATCCCCACATCATGTACACAGAAAAAGCCAAATCCAAAATCAAAAACCAATCCACTATTACGCGTGCCAATCCAACAATCCAGAGTCGATACCAAAAGTCAATCCAGATAATTTAAAAAACAAAGCGAGATAATCCAAAAATCCTAGACGGAGGTACTGCAAACAGTTGTTTCCAGCACCGGCGACAGAAAAAAATATGAATAGAAAATGGGAATGGTTCCTGATATCCGCCTCCCAGCGGCGGGAATGGGTACTACCACCTGGCCGCCACTGCGTGTGCCGCGAGTTTTGAAATTCTGTCGGACGTCAGAAAATACAGCTATATTAATAATCTGACAGGTAAGTTTCATGAACAAAATATAGAGTTACGTAAGTGCAAATTTAGCTATGGATGTGTCGATTTATAAATGTTCATGCTTTTGTTTAAAATGTGTATGAAAATGTATTACGTGAAAGGTATTTTTATTTCTGTACAGAAATATGATACAAAGCAGCTTTTGAAACTGCCCTTCACGTTATCAAATACGATGTTTTTTCATGTTCTTTCTTGCCAGCCGCCGCCTGCCGCTCTTCCGAAAATATCGATTTAAAAAAAAAGTGCAAAATTAGCGATCGATGTGTCGATTTTATAAATGTTTATTTAATGCTTTTATGTTTAAAATGTGTATGAAAATGTATTACGAATAGGGTTATTTTTATTTCTGTGCAGAAATATAATAAAAGGGAGCTTTTGAAAACTGCCCTTCAAGTTATCGACTATACGATGTTTTCTTCAAGTTCGTTCTTGTATGCCGCCGTCTCGCCGCTCTTCCGAAATATTGAGTTAAAAAGAGTGCAAACTTTAGCGATCGATGTGTCAATTTTTTAAATTTTTATGCTTTTATGTTAAAATGTGTATGAAAATATATTACGTGAAAGGTATTTTCATTTTTGTACAGAAATAAGATACAAATTAAGGCAGCCTTTGTAACTACGCTCCACGTTGTCAGGGGATTTTTGTTTTTTCATGTTCATTCTTGTCCGCCAGTTCCGAAAAATACATTGTGTTATTTTATTAATTATGCATCTTTTCCACAAATCCTTTAAAAAGTTATACATTATTTCACTGTATCCAAGAATATTGTATGTATTCTCATATTATTGTATTTTAAAATACTACGGCAAATTTAAGCCAGTATTCCGCGGAGCAGCCAACGTTGTTTGAAATCAGCTGACGAATACGGGTTTGTTTCACCCTTGGAATGCTCTTGCTTCTAGTTAGCATAAACGAATATCTATATACTTGACTTATATGAGACAAAGTTATTTTTCCTTATACAGCGTGTTTTTAGGTGGAAATATTTATTGAATATGTCTCATTTTGAATGTGAACTACTTTTTTTTTTTCGTTAACAGATTACGTTGGCGGCATGTTTACTGCGTAAAAAATTACGTGATTCCGTTCACAATAATCCTTTATATCATCGTAATACGAACTTTACGTTATTTATCTTATATCGGCGTGAAACCAACAGTAAAATGTGTTCTTTCAAGCACAGTAGTTTTGATTAAAATTATTTTATCCCAATTTCATCTACAGTTGTGTTTGATGGCAGACGTTTACTGCAGTTTATCCTTGTTACCGATGTACGATAATAGTCATTAGCACCTAGAACCAGTTTTTCCCTCGCCAGTTTTTTTCTTCAGTTATAAACTTTAAGGTTTTTAAATTTAAAAACAGTATATTTCCTTTCACCCGATTGGATATCTTTAAATCTAATATTGGTATCTCTGATCTATAGCGAATAGTTATTACATTAAGATATCTCAGTTCTATTTTATACATAACGCTATTTATAACAACTACAGTAATGTTGTACTGTAGTACGATGATTGAAATACAAACCAAACAGATGTTATCCAGTTCGGTTGTACTTAGAAAAAAAAAAAAAAGTCGTTTCTCATTCGGTTGTTCATGCTGTACACGTTCACGCAACAAGTATAATGTTTAAAAACCATAACTTTACTTTCATCATTCTCTTTTGCTGTTATTGAACTTATGTAACTAGAAGATGGATAAAGTTAGGCCATTGTAATTTGATCGCTCATAAAATCGGACTATCGTACGACTAATGATCGTAACCTGAACACTACAGCTACCTGTACACTGTATAAACTATATTGTAGCTTTACGTACTCTAGACAACCACATGTACTGTACAGTAAATTCTATAGTATTATAGTGCATAAATATAATTTTACTTATTGCGCCGTTGTGGGATTACGGCGCCTTTGACTGGTTTAGAGTTTCGAAAGAAGGTGTGCGGTGGCCGTCGGCGGCCAGGAACGGAACCCCTGCCACTAACCGAGGGCCGCCTGTAAACTCTTTTTCATCATAGTTCCAAAGAGAAAGGTGGGTTGTAGACAAATACAGGCCATCTCTGGTTATCAGTGGCCTCGGTTATCAGCAATCCAGTTTTACATTGCTTGTCTAGCGACGGCAATAACTGGATTTTCGGCGCCAATCTCTGAAATCGGCACTGATAATTGGGAATTGGCGCTGTTATTGGCATTTTTTATTATTGGCAATTTTCGGTTATCATCACGATGTTGAAAACAGAAACCCCCCCCACTGATAACCAGGGACTGCCTGTAATAATATAAATCATTTTGCCAACTGAAACATCAAGGAAGATCAAATAATATTTTAAATCAAATCTTGGAGAGTTCTGCAATAATGCAAAACCACAATCCAAAGTCCCATTGGACACTTGGCACTTACAGTCCCAAACTCAGAAGTGTGTTAGCAGAGATCTTTTATGAAGTCCCATTTTAGTGTAGCTACTTGCATTTTCTCATTAAAAGACCATAGGAATAAAAAGGAGAATCTGTAATGACAATACTAGACCTCATAAACAATTGGAACTTTCCTTTCTCTAAACACACTGTAATACCAAATAATTTTTTTTTCAATTCTTTATGAGGTAGACTTCATAAAACTCAATCTTACCACTTGAAATTTGACATCATCTGAAATTTGTTTGCTGTGTTGGCCAGGTTGACTTTGATGTGCACTGACAATCTGTTCATAGTTCAGTTTCATGATAGTTAAGGCAACAACTTCCTTTTTCAGTGCAGCCACCTCTTCCTCTTGCTTACTCTTCTCCTTTTTTAGAAACTGGAAGCATAAGGAAATACTGTGAGCACAATTATTGGATATACTGGATATTAACCACACATTTAAAGAATTTATTAAGAAATTATTCTACACCCATAAAAGAATAGATGAATAAATAAGACAATCTTCAATTCTGCATTTTTATAATATGAGTAACTTTTAATTCAATACTTATATAATTCTGAATTTGAAATCTTATCAAGAATTACACTTGGCTAAAATATCTCTAAACTGATATACATACAACACCAACCATAACACTTTTGAATATGATGGAATTTCACTATACAGAAATTACATTTTTATAATATAATAAAGTTTTGTATATACTTACCAAGTAATTACGTAGCTATTAGTTTTCAAATCTCAACCTCAGTAGGAAAAGAAGAGCGTAGATTAAGAGACACAACATTTTTATTGCGACGCGTTTCGTTGTTTCTTCATAACAACATTTTCAAGCCTAAAAGAGACATTACAGTATTTTAATGGTAGTTACAAGATTATGTAATTATTGGCCAACAAAGCTGAGTAAAAGTAGCAACAATAAGATAATGGTTAAAATCTTTAAAATAAATTGCACCAGCATACTTAAAAAAATAAATTATATAAGATCTTTAAAATAAATTACAACCGTATACTAAAAACAGAATGGTGGGAAAGACAAAGATGGAAAGTTTACACTACAAATGAATGATAATGAATGACTGAATGATTTATATTAAAAGCAAGGGATAAGATGAATGGTCAAGGTCAAGATCTGGTTTCCTTAAAAATATTTCTATCGACTCAGAGATTCTCAATAATGACTCTTCTCTAAAAGTACCAAGCACACTAAAATTTTCCAATGTTCTACCTGTATTACATTCCTCTATGTGCTGACTAAATCGGTGATCTGGTTGGCTTGGCCAGCAAGCAACCAGTACGAGGAGAAATGCCATAATGTTCGGAAGATCTTGTCCGGACCGACCGTTTTGACTGGCCAATACGTATAGGTGGTGCTACAGGCGTCCACACTTGTAAATATAGGTGATGCCAGACAAAAGGTCTGAAGGTAGTTTATCTTTATGGTTTAACAACGCTTGGATAGTATGGTAGTTGGTAAATATTAACTTGGGGTTAATGTGGGGAAAACTATACTTAAACATATTTCTTAGTTCTCTTGTAACATATTTAGAACAAGGATCACTTATAAATGGAAATTTAAAATACATAGTTAGTTTATCAACCCTTGGTATATTTATTTTGCTATTTATACTAAGAGAAATATTTAGGAACTTTTTGATTTCTTTATATATTATGTTATTGGGATAGCCATTAATTTTGAAATAGTTTAACAGAAACTTTATTTCTAAGTCAAATGCCTGCCAAGAGCTGCAGAGAGAATATGCTCTATTATTAAAGTCTTAATGTTATTTATTTTGAAGTTAAAGAATGTAGCACTTTGGAAATTCATTCCAAGAACGGTAAAAGTAGACTTTCTAAAAATGCTAAAATTTAAGAGCGACTTATTGTTTGCGGTAGTTTTTTGTAATGCTTACATCTAAACGTTAAGAATATTATTTTCTTCATGTTCCACGGTAAACTGAATACATGGGTGTTTACTATTTAAGTAATCATGGAACCGCTGTATGACCTGAATGCCTGAAAACCAAAAATGTGTCTTCAACATACTTGTGATAAACAATTGGTTTAAACTCAAGGGACAATCAGGCCCAATGGCCAACCATATTTCTTTGTTTTCATGAAAAACGATGGCTTGATGATTGTCCCCTTGAGTTTAAAAACCAATTGTTTATCGCAGGTATGTTGAAGACACATTTTTGGTTTTCAGGCATTCAAGTCACGTACAGCGGTTCCATGATTACTTAACCCTCTTACGCCGGAGCCCTAAAAATCAAAACGTCTCCCGTATGCCTGGGCCCGGTTTGGAATGAGCGCGGAAGTGGAAAAAATAATTTTTTCAAAAAATTGCAGCGCGCGTACTTTTGAAGATTAAGAGTTCATTTTTGGCTCCTTTTTTTGCCATTGCCTGAAGTTTAGAATGCAACCATCAGAAATGAAAAATAATATCATTATCATATGTAAATAATGCGATATATGGTAGCGAAAAAAAAAATTCATACATAATTGTATTCAAATCACGCTGTGCAGAAAACGGTCGAAAACTACCCAGTTCCTTTTATTTGCGTTGTATTGTACACTAAATTGCGATCATTTTGATATATAATACATTGTAAAACAATAAAAGCAAACACCGGAAAAAATTATTATCACAAAATGATGTACGAATTCGTAACGCGCGGACGCAAAAAAACTATTTTTTTCAAAAATTCACCCTAAATCACAATATTGTTCTAGAGACTTCCAATTTGTTTCAAAATTAGACAAATGATTGAATATTACGATACTGTAAGAGTTTTTAGATTATAATTGCAGATTTCGACCATTTCGGACGAGTTACATTTGACCGAATGTCGAAATTTTAATATATATATTTTTTCATATGCCATATTTCGAAGATGGAAAAAGCTACAACCTTCAATTATTTTTTATTGTATTCTTATGAATTTGCGCTCACACTTTGATATATGAAACTCTATAAAAAGGCTAATATGAAAAGGAGCAAATATTAGGATATGCCATGTACGTATTTCGAGACTTGCGGCCCGCGAATCGCGCGCGGAGTGAAGGTAAATATATTTTTCAAAAATTCACCATAAATCACAATATTGTTTTAGAGACTTCAAATTTGTTTCAAAATGAAGAAAAATGACGGAATATTACTAGGCCGTAAGAGTTTTAGCTTACAATTGCGTTTTTCAACTATTTCGGTAGAGTCAAATTTGACTGAACGTGGTTTTTTTTCTATTTATCGTGATTATATGCAAATATTTCGAAAAAAAAAAAGAGAAAAGCTACACCTTTAATCATTTTTTAGTTGTATTCTACATGAAATTGCGCACATTTTCATATATAAAACTTTATGTAACAGCTAATTTTAAATGGTGCAAACATTTCAACAATCGCACAAAAAAATTATGATTTTTTCGGAAGAGTTACCGCGCGAACGTAATTTTTTTTTTTTCATAAATTCACCATAAATCGAAATATTGTGGCTAGAGACTTCCAAGTCGTTTGCAAATGAAGGTAATGATTGAATATTACTAGAATATAAGAGTTTTAGCTTACAATTGCGTTTTTCGACAATTTCGGTAGAGTCAAAGTTGACCGAAAGTTGAAATTTTTGCACTTACGTTATTTATATGAAAATATTTCAAAACTGATAAAGCTACAACCATGGGTTGTTTTTTGTTGTATTGTACATGAAATTGCGCACATTTCCATATATACAACTTTATGTAACGGCAAATTTAAAAGGGTGCAAACATTAGGACAATCGCACGAAAAAATTTATCGGAAGAGTATCGCACGAACGTAAGGAAAAAGTTTTTTCATAAATTCACCATAAATCGAAATATTGTGCTAGAGACGTCCAATTTGTTGCAAAATGAAGGCAATGATGAATATTACTATAATATAAGAATTTTAGCTTACAATTGCGTTTCTCGACCATTTCTGTAGAGTCAAAGTTGACCGAATTGGTTGAAATTTTTGCACTTATCGTTATTTATAATGAAAATATTTCACAATTGATAAAAGCTACAATCATGAGTATTTTTTAGTTGTATTGTGCATGAAATTGCGCACATTTTCATATATAATACTTCATGTAAAGGATAATTTAAAATGGTGCAATAATTATGTCAAAGTGACGAAATAATTTCCGAGATGTGTCACTGATACTTTTTAGTGCGATAAGAAAGAAATTCGCGCTTGCGCGCCTGCGTAGCGATTGTAAACAAAACCAACGCCTTGAATCCGTGAACTCCCAGGCATCCCCCAAGGCGCGTGATACAAAAGTTTTCGGCTGGTAGGCCCTATAAGTATTTTCCGCGAATTTTTAAAAAAAACTTTTTTGAGCTGACGTATGATACGTCCAATCGGCATACGGGAGACATTTTGACTCGACGTTTAATACGTCCAATCGGCGTAAGAGGGTTAAATAGTAAACACCCATGTATTCAGTTTACTGTGGAACATGAAGAAAATAATATTCTTAACTTTTTAGATGTAAGCACTACAAAAAACTACCGCAAACAATAAGTCGCTCTTAAATTTAGCATTTTTTAGAAAGTCTACTTTTAGACGGGTCTTGAATGAATTTCCAAAGGCTACATTCTTTAACTTCAAAATAAATAACATTAAGACTTTAATACATAGAGCATATTTTCTCTGCAGCTCTTGGCAGGCATTTGACTCTAGAAATAAAGTTTCTGTTAAACTATATTTCAAAATTAATGGCTATCCCAATAACATAATATATAAAGAAATCAAAAAGTTCCTAAATATTTTCTCCTTAGTATAAAGTAGCAAAATAAATATACCAAGGGTTGATAAACTAACTATGTATTTAAATTTTCCATTTATAAATGATCCTTATTTCTAAATACGTTAAAAAGAAACTAAGCAAATATGTTTTTAGTATAGTTTTCCCCACATTAACCCCCAAGTTAATATTTACCAACTACCATACTATCCAAGCGTTGTTAAACCATAAAGATAAACTACCTTCAGACCTTTTGTCTGGCATCACCTATATTTACAAGTGTGACGCCTGTAGCACCACCTATACGTATTGGCCAGTCAAAACGGTCGGTCCGGACAAGATCTTCCGAACATTATGGCATTTCTCCTCGTACTGGTTGCTTGCTGGCCAAGCCAACCAGATCACCGATTTAGTCAGCACATAGAGGAATGTAATACAGGTAGAACATTGGAAAATTTTAGTGTGCTTGGTACTTTTAGAGAAGAGTCATTATTGAGAATCTCTGAGTCGATAGAAATATTTTTAAGGAAACCAGATCTTAACCTTGACAATTCATCTTATCCCTTGCTTTTAATATAAATCATTCAGTCATTCATTATCATTCATTTGTAGTGTAAACTTTCCATCTTTGTCTTTCCCACCATTCTGTTTTTAGTATACGGTTGTAATTTATTTTAAAGATCTTATAAATTATTTTTTTTTATTTTTAAGTATGCTGGTGCAATTTATTTTAAAGATTTTAACCATTATCTTATTGTTGCTACTTTTACTCAGCTTTGTTAGCCAATAATTACATAATCTTGTAACTACCATTAAAATACTGTAATGTCTCTTTTAGGCTTGAAAATGTTGTTATGAAGAAACAACGAAACGCGTCGCAATAAAATGTTGTGTCTCTTAACCTACGCTCTTCTTTTCCTACTGAGGTTGAGATTTCCAAAACATCTGTCTACTTTCACTATTAGTTTTCACTCGTACGGCAACTTAAATTCAAAATTAGCAGGAAACACTTCAATTGTTTAACCAGTGCCAGACCCTAACAGCAATACCAGGAACAAATCAGCAGATAAGCCCATTCTGTTTATGCCTATTTCATCAGAGGAGAGGAGAGGGGGCTCCGAATCTGTAATTACTTGGTAAATATTGCCAACTAGAGCACTCCAGATTCACGGACTCAAGTATTCATGGATTTCTCTCTGGAACATATACCCCTTTTATTCGTAGAAAATTTGCCTATTTGCTGTATTTTTCTATGAGAAACACCCACAAATTCCTGTTCTTTTTATCAATTTCATCATAAAATGAAATTTTTGTGATACAAAAAAAACAGGTCTAAACATCTTTAGTGGATTTTTCTTGAGTTTTAACTAACAAAATATGCAGTTTTAAGCATTTTTATTGGGGTCTCAACTATTTGCAGGTTCTGGCTATTCGCATGGACATATTCTACTCCA
Organism: Macrobrachium nipponense; assembly: GCF_015104395.2. Taxonomy (NCBI): domain Eukaryota; kingdom Metazoa; phylum Arthropoda; class Malacostraca; order Decapoda; family Palaemonidae; genus Macrobrachium; species Macrobrachium nipponense. Next base: position 60,613,200 of record NC_087208.1, on the reverse strand, counting down.
AAACATTAAGTCATGTAATGACTTTGAAATATAAAAGTTGCTAGTATTGACTACAATGCCTGTTGTTTCCTTGTCAGTTAAGAGAGCCTGCAGTAAAAAAACTGCCCCTGGTTGGAACTCAACATGTAGTGGCGTGGCGGTAAAGCCATGGGTTGCCTCTATTCAAGTGGGAACTATGCAGCAAGGGAGTTATCAGACAGCTCGCAAAGTATCAGTAGGAGCTACGTAGACAGAGTTATCCGATGGGTAGCATAGCAACAATAGGTGGCCCTGCCCTGGTAGCAGTACCAATATAGAAACAACCAGAAAACACTATCACCTGCACTAAAATAACACTACAATACATCTCCTGAGAGTGGTGGGTACTCCAGGTACTTGTAGCCCCTGGCTCCCAAACAACTCTGCATCTTACTATAAGGTGAAGAGATAGGAGAAAATCCTATGCTTTCTTCCACAATGCCAGTCACTATCCCGAGGTACTGCAAAATTTCAAACACTGTGTAGCTGGCGCCAGGCTGAAGTTGGTGCCAGGCAAGCTGCTGAGAGCTTGTGGACACTGGCAGCTCTAAAACTGGCACTAGACTGTAGCTGGTGCCAGGTGTGCTGAGCACCAGGCACTCTAGGAGCTCTGGTATCACTTCCTAAGATAGACATGGAGGTCGATTGTACTTCCAGTAGGTCGATGCAGAATGTAAATAAAGGCCATAATGTGCCTGAAAGCTAATGAAGTAGAGGATACTTTGATGTCCTTAGCTTTCACCCAAAAGGAAGGCAACATGTTCTCCTGAATCTGAGAGTGCTTCAGAAATAAAATATCTTTAGGATGAAGGAAAACATTACCTTAGTCAGAATGGCTCTCTGATCTGCAGGTCTTGTTCAGGTACCAATACCTAAAAATGATATTGTAATGATACAATTAAGTTTCGTTCATACTTACCTGGCAGATATATACATAGCTAAGACTCCGTCGTCCCCGACAGAAATTCAAATTTCGCGCCACTCGCTACAGGTAGGTCAGGTGATCTACCGGACTGCCCCTGGGCGGCAGGACTAGGAACCATTCCCGTTTTCTATCATATTTTCTCTCTTCCACCTGTCTCTTGCGGGGAGGCTGGGTGGCCATTAAGCGTATATATCTGCCAGGTAAGTATGTATGAAACCTTTTATTGTATCATAACAATATCATTTTCATACAATCAACTTACCTGTCAGATTATATACATAGCTGATTGGCACCCTTTGGTGGAGGGTAAGAGACAGCTACTTATGGAATAGACAGGTAAACAACATATGTTGTAGGTACAAATAAACCTTGGTTCCTACCTGATAGGTGGTAGACTTTGTGGCTGTTGCCCAGGAGTCTGCATCACCTCAAGAAACTTAAGCGAGATATATGATCTATGGCCAAGAGTTCTTGTGGGCCTGCCGATGGGGTCTTATCCGCTTACTCGGCAGAGCCTGAAAGGACTTTGTCAATGGGTGCTGATCCACTTATATGACAATACACCTTATGAAAGAGCACACAACCAATCCCGACCACCTGATCCTAACCACCATGTTAGTATTTAAAAATTGTTCCGAGTTATCCCCAAACTCTTCACACAACCATAACTCAAAAACCAACTTACACACACACACATAATTTAAAAAAAAAAATAATAATAATGATACTCATCTAATAAGATATCACAAGAGTTCCTTACTGAACAATAGTGACTGGCCGCCAGTGCGACGTCTGCACTTAGTCAGCAGAAAGTCTAGAACATATCTAATAGACCGTTACGTACCATTCAAGGATTGGTTGGTTATAGCTCCTATACCCAGGATCGTATCCGCAGACACGAAAGCAACCCAGAGAAAAACATTTCTCGTAGGTCACACGAACGTCTTTCAAGTAGTGAGATGTAAACACTGAGTTAAACCTCCAATATGTCGCTTCCAAGATATTCTTTAGCGACATATTTCTGTGAAAAGAGAGAGACGTCGCTACTGCTCTCGTACCTCATGTGCTCTTACTCTCAAGAGTCTAAGAGTCGTCAGTGCATACTTTGTGAGCGTCTGTAATGACGTTCCTTACAAAAAAGGCTAAAGCATTTTTGGACATAGGTCTTGTAGGATCCTTAACAGAGCACCAAAGACCTTGTCTAGAACCTCCCAACTGTTTCTTCCTCTGCAGGTAGAATTTTAGAGCTCTTACCGGGCAGAGACCTTTCAGCTTCTCTACCGACGAGACCCAATAAGCCTTTAACTTCGAAGTTTTTAGGCCAGGGATTCGAAGGATTTCGTTCTTTGCCAGAAACAATGCTTTGAACGAACAGATGGCTGAGTCTCGTTTGAATCCTACTTTATCATCAAGGGCATGCAGCTCACTAACTCTTTTTAACTGTCGCCAGTGACAAGAGAAACAAACACTTTCTCGTTAAATCTCGAAACGAGGCCATATGAGGAGGTTCGAACCTTCCAGAAGACAAGAACTTCAGGACAACATCGAGGTTCCAGCTAGGAGGAGATGTATTCTTAGACTTCGTGGTCTCAAAGGATCTTATAAGATCGTGTAGATCTTTATTATCTGGAAGCTCTAGGCCTCTATTTCTAAAGACGGCCGAAAGCATACTCCTGTAACCCTTTATAGTGGATACAGAAAGATGTGATTCCTCTCTCAGGAATAACAGAAAATCGGCGATTTCGGTCACAGAGGTACTGGAGGAGGACAACTTCTTCGACTTACACCATCTTCTAAAAACCTCCCACTTGGATTGATAAACTCGCATAGTGGAAGTTCTGCGGGCTCTAGCGATCGCGCTTGCAGCCTTGCGAGAAAAACCTCTCGCTCTGACAAGTCTTTCAATAGTCGAAAGGCAGTCAGAGCGAGAGCGGGGAGGTTTTGATGATACCTCTCGAAGTGCGGTTGTCCTGAGAAGATCCATCCTTCTTGGGAGGGATCTGGGGAAGTCTACTGTCCACATCCACTACCTCTGTGAACCACTCTTGTGCAGGCCAAAAGGGGGCTATCAGGGTCATTTTCGTCCCCTTCGAAGCCACAAACTTCTTTAGCACTTGTCCCAGAATCTTGAATGGGGGAAATGCGTAGACGTCTACATGAGACCAGTCTAGAAGGAAGGCGTCGACTGTTAGAGCTCTGGGGTCTTCTACCACTGAGCAAAAGACTTCCAGTCTTTTTGAGAGGAATGTGGCAAACAGGTCTACATGAGTCCCCCATAGAGACCAAAGACTCTGACAAACTTCTGAGTGGAGGGTCCATTCTGTGTGAAGGACCTGGCTCCTCCTGCTCAGCCTGTCTGCCCTCACGTTCCTTACTCCCTGAACAAACCTCGTCAGGAGGAGATGTTCCTTTGGGAGGTCCAAAGTAGATCTCTTGCGAGCTCATACAGGATAAACGAGTGTGTCCCTCCTTGCTTCCGAATGTAGGCAAGGGCAGTGGTGTTGTCGTGTTTACTTGAACTACACTGTTTGTCACTATAGGTTCGAAGTTCTTTAAAGCCAGGTGTACGGCTAAAAGTTCTTTGCAATTTATGTGCCAGGACACCTGAACTGCATTCCAGGTGCCTGACACTTCTCTCTTTCCTAAGGTTGCTCCCCAACCTTTTTCCGACACGTCGGAAAACAATACAAGGCTTCGGTTCTGAACCTCCAAGGAAATACCCTTGTTCTCCTTTAGTGGGGCAACCACCATTCCAAGTGTTGTCTCATCTCCACTGGAATGGGAAAACTGTCCAAGAGAAGTCCTGTCTTCCAGTTCCACGATCTTTTGAGGAAGAACTGAAGAGGACGAAGATGAAGTCTCCCTAGAGGAAAGAATGTTCGAGCGAGGAAAGGGTCCCTAGAAGGCTCAACCATTCCCTCGCCGAAGTACATTTTTTTTCCCTAAGAAGAGAGAGACTTTCTCTAAGCCTCTCACGAGTCTCTCTTGAGAAGGAAATACTCGAAAACCCAACCCCGAGAATCCATCTGAATCCCCGAGTATGACCAAGTTCTGGCTGGGGATCAGCTGAGACTTCTCGAGGTTTACGAGTAATCCCAATGATTTGATCAGGTTTAGGGTCAAAGCAACGTCCTCCAAACACTGTCTCTGATCTGGCTCTGATGAGCCAGTCCTACAGAGAGATATTGACACCTTTCAGGTGAAGCCATCTCGCCACATTTTTCATCAGGCTTGTGAAGACCTGAGGAGCAGTGGACAGGCCGAAACACAAGGCCCTGAACTGGTAGATCCTTCCCCCCGTCATGAAACGGAGGTGCTTCTTCGACGAAGGATGAATCGGGACGTGAAAATAGGCATCTTGGAGATCCAGAGAAACCATCCAATCCCCTTGGCGAAGAGCCGCAAGGACTGACGCAGTTTCCATGGTGAACTTCTCTTTCTGAACAAATTTGTTCAGAGCGCTGATGTCTAGAACTGGTCTCCAGCCCCCCCGAGGCTTTTGCAACCAGGAAAAGGCGATTGTAAAACCCCGGGGAGGGAGTTTTGATCCAGCACTAGTTCTATCGCTCTTTTGTCCCACATCTGATCTACCATTCGTCGAAGAGTATCTCTCACAACAGGGTCCTTGTATTTGGCGGACAATTCCCGCGGAGTTGAAGTCAGGGAGGACTGCCTGGAATGGGGATGTAATATCCCTTCTTTGATCACAGACATCGACCAAGCGTCTGTATCGATGAGTGCCCAGGCATCCGCAAATCCCAGGAGCCTGGCACCTACTGGTGTTTGGAGGATCCTTGCATCACTTTCCCCTTTTAAAGGGACGGAATGAAGATCTACCTCTCCTCTCAGGCGCTTTCCTTTTTGAGGGAGCTCTAGAGGGAGGGCCTCCTCGAAAGGGCTGAAGAGACGTACTCGCCCCTTTTCTTTCTCTCCCACTACTACCGGTCTCTTCTTTCTGGAAGACTGAAGGAGAAGATCCTGGGTCGCCTTCTCCGTTAGTGAACGGGAAATGTCCCTCACCACTAAGAAGGGAACAGAAAGTCAGACCTGGGAGCAAACATCAAAGCTGCTCTTTGTGAGTGAGAAACCGCCTTGGTCAGACAGGCGCTAAAAACGGACCTCTTCTTCAAGATTCCCGCTCCAAATAAGGAAGGAGACTTCCCCTGAGCCATCCTGTACGTGGGGCATCGCTTATTCACGGATCAGTATTCACGGATCCAGTTAATCACAGGTTTTTTTCTTGGACCGTTTCTCATGTTACATCACTGGTATGAATCGCTGCATCACGGGTTTGTTGTGTTGCGTATGCGATGTTTTTCGGTAGGCTAACCCTCGGCCGTGGTCCGATAACTACCAACATATTCATTTAAAGACTCATATAATGATATTAACTGACAATAAAGGTAATAAAACCATTCTCACCTAATATATTATTGTCCTATCTTCGAAATAAATAGCCTATTCAAGGTTTATGTACGACGTTCATTGGTAGGCTAAGCGTAGTTGCAGTGCGATAACCACCAACGTACACAAACATTCACATTATGATATTAACTGACAATAAAGGTAATAAAAACCAGGTAATAAAACCATTCTTACCATATATATTATAGTCACATCTTCATAATAAATAGCCTATTCGAAGAATAATTCCACATCATTGCACTCAACTTATCGTCGGAGTGGCCAGCCACAAAATGTAAGCATATACCTTTACGTACGAAAATGGTTTATGTATACGGTTGCGTTCAAAGCGACATTTTTTGTTTTGATAAACTTTTAGAAATTTTAATAGTAGTGGTAGTGTAATTACAGTAGTAATAACATTAAGGCTAAAATTAATTCGAACTTCATTATTATTTTGGCAGTATTCGTATATAACTTCTCTGAACAATGAAGTCATACAAACGCTATTTGTCATAGATTATCGTAAGTATTGCTGTTTGTTATTGGCGATGAAGCGTAAACGAAATACATAAAAGCATTTTTTACCTTATATATTATCGTCCATATCTTCATAATAAAAAGGCTATTCGTGGAGTAATTCCATATCAGTGAAATCAATTTTATCTATGCGAGGCCAGGCAGCCAGCTGACATGTACGTACGTATAAAATAAATCAAATTATGGTATCGTTTCACAGCAAGATTATCTTTCGAAATTTTTATAGTACTATTCATATGCTACGTAGTAATATGTTTGGAATATACGTAACATTAATTTTCAATACAAATATCATCGTTATTTTGGTAGTGAATAATAGTTTAGAATTATCATACATACACTGCATTGTTATGGGTTTGTGCCAGTGATAAAACAACCAAAATAACGTTCTCCTTTAAGTCAACGCGTTTAGGAAAAACATGACATAGAATCGACTTTGCGACTTCGTTCACTTTGATATTTTTAACGATACAATAACTATCATTTGTACTACTAAAACCATCTTCACATAAGTAATTTTTCGTAAGATATGTGTTGTTACAAAAGCTGCTTATACATAAAAGGCTTTTATAATTTAAGTCATCTTAGATATACATATGTACCCAAACTCATTGTGGGGAAATTTACTACTGTTTTCCTCGGATATTGAAATACTTTAGCATCATTCAAACACTTTAATAATATAATGCATAAATACTAGGCTATACATATTTACATCGTATACAAATACTACATACAGTTATATACACATACTTTTATATACAAAGTTAACAGTTATATACACATACTTTTATATACAAAATTAATCATATGAGTAGTGATCAGACGACAGCTGTGCACTGGACTACGTACGTACTACTTGGAAGATAAAACAAACAAAAATTTTGTTGTTGTTAGTCGCCGGGATAGATTAACATTTTTCCAGAGATTAAAGAGCTGAATTTTGTTTTGAAGGTATGTCAACCGCGTTAGTAAATAGGTATCATCTTCTAAGGAATTTTTTTTTTCTCTTCTTTTTGCGGAAGAATCTTCAAGCCATTTTGCATTCAAAGTAATGAGAAGGAATCATTCTATTCTTCATGAAATCAGTAAAATACTTACACTAATAAAAACTAAAACTACGTACTGTATGCAAAACACATACATCATCGTTAGCTTCGTGTGTGTAAACGTTCTTAATTCTAAGAAATTTACAGAGTAGTATAACTAACACCTGATTGGTTGGTTGGTAGCCATGGAGATCTGTTATCCAATGACTGCCCTCTGCTTCTGTTCTATTTATAGACATACGCCATGGGATGGCACTAGGTTTGAACGTTACCATGTTCGTGATTTTCTGACTGCTGACGGCAAAAATTACTCAATAATTTTCTTTATATAATTATTCCTTCGTGAAAACAATAATATAATATCGCGGTTGACATACTTCAAAACAAAATTCAGCTTTTTAATCTCTGGAAAAATGTTAATCTATCCCGGCGACTAACAACAACAAAATTTTTGTTCGTTTTATCTTCCAAGTAGTACGTACGTAGTCCAGTGCACAGCTGTCGTCTGATCACTACTCATATGATTAACTTTGTATATAAAAGTATGTGTATATAACTGTATGTAGTATTTTGTATACGATGTAAATATGGTATAGCCTAGTATTTATGCATTATATTATTAAAGTGTTTGAATGATGCTAAAGTATTTCAATATCCGAGGAAACAGTAGTAAATTTCCCCACAATGAGTTTGGGTGCATATGTGTATATCTAAGATGACTTAAATTATAAAAGCCTTTTATGTATAAGCTAGCTTTTGCAACAACACATATCTTACGAAAATTACTTATGTGAAGATGGTTTTTAGTAGTACAATGATAGTTATTGTATCGTTAAAAATATCAAGTGACGAAGTCGCAAGTCCGATTCTATGTCATGTTTTTAACTTTAACGTATAGTGGTATGAAAAACACCAGTGTGTCGTAGCGATGCGTCATCAATATAATGGTATGAAAATACCACATGGTGTTGTAGCGATACGTAATCACAAAGTACAAATCCTTTTCCCGGACCATCCTCAGAATTTTACGACTCTTCAACTTCAAGATCGATATGGTAAAATATATTATATAGTCATACTTATTGTTAAAATTCACAAGTTGAACTGCAAAACATTATTATATTTTTGAATTGTTTATGTACAATGATATTTTTTAGTGTTTTACGGAAATGTTTGTTTTGAAAATAAAATAAACCTATTAGTGAACATATGGTATTAATTGTCCCACTATTTTATTATAGGTGATCTTAATTATCTCACATTCATTTAACAGTATTATATTAATATTTATTTATTTAATAAACTGTAATTAATAAATAACAATAATGAAAAACATAAAGGGAAAAAATGTTTTTGCTGCAGTAGTGGTGTTTGTTTGATTATGCATCTGACCTCACATTTCCGAAATCTGAAAAATTCCAAAAACCGAAACATCGGAATGTGTGTGTACTGCACATTTTTTTAAACACGCACACAATGTCTACACATTTACTGCAAATTACAGTACGTACGTATTTATTCCTGAGAGAGCGAGATGATTAAGGACTCCAAGGCGTGTTATTTTTACAATTATTTTATTATCTTGGATTTTTTTTAATCTTGAGATTTTCTATTCAATTCTCGAGATTAATAAGAAAATTACCGTAAATTGACTAGCATCAGCACACATCTGAATGACTCGGCCATTAGCAGCTAAACCACCAACCTTATGAACTTGCATGATACATGAGATACATGACAAAACACAAAACCACTGTTTATTGGTGACAAAATTAGGGGGTTGCACGATATGGGAGATTGCACGTTATTCGAGTATATACTGTATGTGATTTTTTTTAGCCTTTTATGGAACAAAATCTAGCAAGAAATTGCCATTCCCAGTTGGCAACACTGGCCTACAAACGTTTGTTTGTTGTTGTTATGAAATGTGGTGTTGCGGCGCGTTCTTTAAATTGTACCCATATAAACGAGTTAATTATGTGGTATCCAAAAGCCCTGATTCTTTTACTCTTATGGGAAAGACGCCTAAAGGTCAGATGAAGGTTTTTACGTGGAATATACTAGTATTAACGTGTTGTGACGAAGGGAAGAGATGTTTCGCTGCATACTGTTGGTAGCATTATCGTTATTATATTACTGGATTGCACTGCAAAATCGTCGCCATCTTTTATCAACATAGATTGTTGGTGAGTACCCATATGATTACATATTTTGATAGTTCTCTTACCACTCATCCTCTCTTTCCTTGTAAAAAAAAAGAGGCCCACCATGCGTATGTAGGCTTCTAGCTGTAATCCCTAGGCTAGTAGGCTACATATGTACAGTAGTACATATCTACATTTATTTTTTAAGGCTAATTTTGTACAATAACTTTAAAACTGTCTTGAATTTAGTTTTAGGTGATAGTTGAAAACATATTTGGTGTTTGAACTAAAGTAGGCAGTTATAAACATTGGAATAGTGGTCTTGGGTGGGTTAACTATTAAGTAGGCAGTTTTAAGCAATTTTTGAGGGGGGTATCAGGATAACACGGGTATTTACTTATCACGGGGGGGTTCTGGGCCCTATCCCCTGTGGATAACGAGGCCCCACTGTACCGCCTTGTCTATACACGACAAGATACAGAGGAGAACATCAGGATCGAGGCCCTCCGAGTCATGGGCCTTCTTGGGCCATCACCCCAAGGGACCAATCCAGGAAACTGAATACTTCCAAATACATGGAAGAGTCCCTTGAGGAGATGATCAAGCTCAGAAAGACCCCAAGTCACACGAGCAGAGTTCAGGCCATGCCTTCTTGAAGCGTCTACCAGACTGGAAAAGTCAGCTTCCGCAGAAGCTGGGAGAGAGAGTCCCATATTCTCCCCTGTCTGGTACCAAATACCCCTTTTGCCTGTAAGTCTAGCAGGGGGCATACAGAGGACAGTTCTAACCAGATCCTTCTTCGTTTTCATCCAGTTATCCAGAGATGAGCTCTTCTTCATAGATATAGTCGGTCTCATTTTCAGAAAAGACGAAGACTTTGGCGTCTTGGAGCAAGAAAAGAGAGAGCGCGGAGAAGGAGGAGCGGCAGGAGTTAAGGAATCTCCATATTCCTGAAGAAGAAGAGATGTCAACACCTTGTAATTTGAATGCCCTTCTCTACCACAAGCCTCGTCTTCTGAATCCTCTTTCAACAAAGGATCAGAAGGAGAATCCGTCTGTCAAATCTTGGGGTTCTTTCCAAACATCTCTCTCTGTGGGAGACAAACTCCTAACCGGAGAGGGGCTAAGAGCATGTACAGAGCCCCTATGCAACAAAGCTGACGTCTTGCGCCTGGCTGGCTCCTCGCGCGAGGCGCCTCGCGCCTGGCTGGCGCCTCGCACCTGACTGGCTGCTGACGTTTGGCTGGCGCCTCGCGCCTGACTGGATTCTCGCGCCTGGTAGGCTGCTCGCGCTTGTCTGGCGTACTCGCTCCTCGGATGACACCTCTCGCCTGGTTGGAATCTCGCGCTTGGCTGGCGCTTCACGCTTGGCAGACGTCTCGTGATCGGAAGGCATCTCACGCCTGGAAGACGCCTCACGTCTGGCAGGAGCCTCGCGCCTGGCAGGAGAAAGAAGACGAGACTTCTTGACAGGAAGTCTAACGTCCTTCTTACGAGGAGGATCTTTCGAAAGGACTCCGACAACGCGGCTAACTGTTCTTGAACTGCTAAAAGAATCCTCTTGGGAGCCTCTCCAGCGTCCTCTCAACAGGAGAGGGAGACCTCGAAGGAGTTTTACTCTGACTGTCGTAACAGGGAGACGTCAAAACCACCTTCGCCTTCTTGATCGCGGATGGAGCTTCATCAGAAAAGCGTTCGGGGCTCGAGTCAAACAAAGGCTCTTTCCAGTGCCTTTTCAGGAGCATGGAAAGGTCCGAATCCTTCCACCCTCGTTTAGGTGAGGGAGAACCGGACGACGAGAAACACTCTCGGAGGACACTTTTTTCTAAAGAGGTCCTGAGCAGTCTGTTGCGCTACAGAGCCTGCTCAAGAAGGGACGCCTGACCGGTGGGGATTCTCCACAACCTCCGTAAGGCTTTCGACTTTTCTTCTCCTCTGGGCTTGGGAGCTTGAAAGAGGTCTAGGCCTGGGAGCGTCGCAGAGACGGTCAGACGCCCCCTCCACAACACTGGGGGCACTCACTTCACTAAATACGTCACTTTCACTATCCTTACCTTTCAGGGCAGCCATTTTGGATTTCATCCTATGAAGTGTAGCCTTCAGATCAGCGATCTCCAGCGAATCTGAATGCAAAAGCCTGTGAGGGGCCCTGATAAAGAGGGAGAATCAAATGCATGGTTTACAGAAGAGTTAGAATCAGGAAAAGGCTCAATAGGCCTTGTACTACCCGCACCCTTAGATGCAGCCCTTCTAATTCTATCCCTCTCTAACTTCTTCAAATAAGAAGTTAGAGTCTTCCATTCCTCAACACTCAACCTTTCACACTCATGACAGGTGTTAGTCAAAGAACATTCAAAACCTCTACATTTACGGCATACAGTGTGAGGATCAACCGAAGCCTTCGGTATCCTCACTTTGCAGCCTACATTCACACAAACTCTCACACTACACTTGAATCAGACAATCTGTAGAAAAATCAAAAGCAAGTCCAAATCCAGTCCACAGTAGCGAATGCCAAAACAACGATCCAGGTACCTCACCAAAAAGTCCGATGAAAGAAGATCAATTGCCTTGAAAAACGAATTCTAGTCAGGAGGTAGTAATAACAATGTTGATATCACCGGCGACAGAGAAAATATGATAGAAAACGGGAATGGTTCCTAGTCCTGCTGCCCAGGGACGGCGGTAGATCACCTGACCTACCTGTAGCGAGTGGCGCGAAATTTGAATTTCTGTCGGGGACGACGGAGTCTTAGCTATGTATATATCTGACAGGTAAGTTGATTGTATGGAAAACTTTCAATTAGACAGACTGCTCACTCTTCTTCCTCGGAGCTGGTGAACGCTCATGGAAGTCGAGGATGGACGTTAAGCTCTTAAGGGAGAAAGAATGGATGGGACTTCATTCTTAGCTAAAAATCCAATGGTAAATGAGCAAACGCATCTCCTTCCTTGCTTGAACGTGTAAAGGACTTGAGAGGTCATTAAGATTAGGAAACGATAGATCCAGGTCTCTCTGCCTAAACAAGAGATTAGCACGGTTCGATACCCCTAACCGGGTCACAGATCTCAGAAGGTATAAAGTTGAGACACCAGCTTAAAAAATTGACCCCTATTTCTGATAGACAGAACAATATGACTTCCACATCTTGCAATAGCCTCTCCAACACTTCTTGAAAAAACTCTTTGGAAGACGAGCCTCTGGACAGTCTGGAGCTTGTCTGGGTAAGAACAGACCAACCTTGGTGATATCTCTGAAGCTAAATACTATATAAGAAGACAAGGTTTGGGGGAAGGATCTTGGAGGGTCCATCAACAACCGTAGCAGGCTCAGGAACCATCTAACTGGCCAGAATGGGGTTAAGTGTGCCATCCTACTTTACCATGAGCCTGAAACTTGATTAGCACTTCCTTGACTATGTTGAAGGGTGGAAGGCGAGTAGGTGTCCCAGATGGACCAGACCGTAGCATGGCATCTGTTGCCCATGCTATATGATTTGGGACTGGAGGAAAAGTAATGTTCCTTGAGATGGCAAACAGGTCTAAGGTTAGCCTGTCCCATAAAATGCCTAGATCCCGATAAAAAAGGGAAAGTCCATGATGGGCAAGACATGCTTCTGACAGCTCAGTACTTTCATCGTAACATAGTTCCCTGAATAAATCAAGTGACTGGATGACTTGATTGATCTATTCACAGAGGAGGATCTCTTGCTCTTTGGTCAAGAGAGAGCGTGGGATCGAACAGCGCTGGAGCCCTAAGTGAATTGCTTTCAGCTTTCTGACAGATGTAAAAGTTTTGTTCTTCTGGAGACTACATACTGGAAACTTCCTGGTTCCTCAAGCAAGCTCTCCAACCTAGATCTGAGGAGCTAAGTAGGAGTCTAGGTCTGGGATCAGAGAATTAAAGGGACTTCCATCCAAAAGTCTATGTTCAGGCAGCTGCCATTCAATCATCCTGGAGACAAGGATGACAGGACAGTCTGGTTCGTCTCCATCTTGAACTTGACTTCTGTCCTAAGACAAAAGGAGGGACTATAGCCATGCAGATTCATGCAGGCTGGCCGACAACTGTGCGCGGCTAGCTGCCAACCCTTCACATTTGGAAATCCCTCTGACTCAACTTCTTATTGGATTCGAAAATGCCATGCATAGACTCGATGATACCTCGTACAGACCTAAGACGTGCAGAACTGTATGTGGCGGAAACCCAAATCAGGTGAGCTTACAGAAGCCTGAAAGAGCCCATAAAGCCACAATATCCTGGAGATGGCAAAACAGTTGCCTGTCAACAACCAGGTCTGACACAATTTTCTAAAAAGACAAAAGTAGCTTGTGAGCAGATGCTAGATGTCTGGAGCAGAATACTAGAAAATTAATGCCTAGAGCTCTGGAACAGGCATTGGACTTTCAAGAATCTGCACCCAGTACTGGGGAGTTGGCATTAGAAGCTTGGAAGATAAATCCAGGCGTTCAGGAGAAAAAGGCACCTTTTAGGAGAGCTAGCCAGAGAAAGTACATGGCGTTCTTCAGGAATGTATGAAAATTGGAGGTAGGATACCAAAAGTCTTGTATGAAGTCTTCTGACTAACGTCTCGGTGGATGACAAACAAAAACCACTGTGATTCTCTTGGAAGACAGAAAAGCCCAAGAAAACCGAGAGTTGAGACTAAGTCAAAAAAAGGGGGACTCTTGAGCCTGGAGCTGTGTTCTGAGAAAGAAGATAACACTTCCTACAGAGGGGTAATTCCATCGAACAACACACTCTTCTTGCTCTCTTTCCAACCAAAACAAAACTCCTAATTCTTGGGAGACTTCTTGGAAACGAAGAGTGCACCCAAGGAGGGAGTTTTCTTCAACAAACTCATACCTCGGAACACCACAGTCCTTGTCTACAAAGGACAGGACTCTGGAATACTAATATCATTCAAGAGAGGGTAGAACAGACTGAAGGGAGACAAATGGCTTGTGAGTAAACTGTGTCACTCAAAGGCAAGAGTCTGATATTGGTAGTAGGAGCAGAGCAGTCTGACACTGGGCACTCAGACACTGGACACTCAGTGGATGGTTGAACAGGCCGAAAATGTTATTCCACAGGTGCTGAATGGGCTCTAATGAAGGACCATGAACCATAGGTGCAGATGAAACTGAACTAGCAAACTGAAGAGGAGACACCTGGCACTCCATTAGTGTGGGGCTGGATGTCTGACAGCTGGCACCAAACAGATAGGTGGACACAGACACAGGTGGATGCTCGGAAACAATGGGATGCTTAGACACAAGTGGACGCTCAGACGCAAATGGACGCTCGGAAAAAGGTGGACGCTCTAACATTACTACTGAAACGTGTCTCTCCAATGGTTGAGAGTCATCAGAAAGGTGCCATTGGCACCTCTTGTCCTCACTGAAGTCAGTATCATTATAGGACAAAGTATGCCTTCCCATGGCTGTCTGTCGACACCCTGACCAGCCTAACAGTAGTAGGCTGGCGTCAGATGCTCAGGAAGTCGTCAAATATGACAATTGATGGTAAACTACACGTCCATCAAGATGCCTTTCATTGGCAGTCAAACACTACAAATAACAAAACACCTTTCCAGTGGCTGTCTGCTGATGCCTGAGAATGTACTACAGGATTGACTGAGGGGGAAACTATCCAGGGACAGACCCCCTCGGACTCCCTTAGACCGCCAGGATGTCTTCTTCCCAGTGTAGGGGAGCGGGACAAGGACGGTCATTCAGGGATATCCGACGGACTGGACAGACACCTCCTCCACCAAAATCCAGAAAGATGCCTTTTCAGTGGCTGTCTGTCGATACCAGGGAATGTGCAACAAGCTTGACTGAGGGGGCAACTACCAGGGAAACCTCCCTTCAGCCTCCATACAGCTTTCAGTATGTCTTCTCCCAGGTGTAGTGGAGCAGGACAATGACTTAGGTCTAGAAGCGCCCTCGGGCCAGATAGTTACTTCCTCCACTGCACAAAACTTCACTGTTACAGGGTTAATTCCTGTTTACTCACACTCAAGACTGGCAATGGTAAGGGATGGAAGCAAGGAAGCCAGGTGGGAGCAAGTGGATAATGAAAAGGAGGGCTAGTAGAAGGAGAGAATTGGCGACAGGTGGACAGCTAGTACCGGGCATATGAGAACGGGAGCCGGGTGTTGTGGCTAGCAGCACGCTTGGTGCAGCTCAGAAGCTGTCAGCTGCTTGTAGTGTGAGCTACTGGGATGTAGCTAATAATGGGGAACATTTCCCAATTTGCGTATTATCGTAACACACGAGCCATATAAAATCTCTCTGTAAGTTTCAATTTGATTTATGTACTGCCAAAGCAAGTATCAGTGCCAGATCTCAGCTGTCAAGAATGTCTGTGTTCCAAAAACTTATAGTAACTAATTAATCACATTTCTCTTCTTACTACTTTTTGCCCTTACACTTTCCAGTTCTCTGCAAAGGAAAGTGTGAAGGTTGAGACAAAATTATTTACTGGCAGCCTGTGAGTAGCCTAGGCCTGGTCAACAAATCATAAATTGTAAATGTTTTTAGCCTAAAGGAATGGTGACACATTCCAGAATTACTTTTGAGGCAATTATTATCAGCGGCTTGTGAGTAGCTGATGTTCGGTAAACACATTAGAAATTGCAAAAGTTTAGGCCTAATGGGAAGACGTAACATTCAAGAATTTACTTTTGAGGCAAAATTATTTACGGGTGGCTTGCAAGAAGCCTATGTCCAGTAAACAAGTCATAATGCAAACGTTTTGGCCTAATGGAATGGCATAACATACAAGAATTACTTTAAAGGTAAAACTATTATCGGCGGCTCACAAGTAGCCTGAGCCTGCCTGGTAAACAAATCATAAATGCAAAAGCTTTGGTCTAAAGGAATGGCATAACATTAAAGAATTTACTTTTCAGGCAAAATCGTTTATCAGCGGTTAGTTGATGATTCCAAATCAACGTAATAATAACAAAACAAAAGCAAAACTCATCGTAAAAGATTTTGGCTTGAAGGCTACACAATACTTGTTCCCATGATTGTTTGAAGTAACACTCCACCGAATTCCAGTCAAGAAATCAGAAAATAGTGAAAAAAGCTGCTGTATATATTCGATGTTTACACTGCGAGCAGCAAAAAAATAGAGCTCATCTGCTGAGTCATTCCTGGTAAGTGATCCCCCCGTATTCATGGGGGATGTGTACCAGACCCCCCACGAATAGATAGAACCCCTATAAAAATGCTGAAAACAGCCCATTTAGTTAGTTAAAACTCAAAAAAAACCACTAAAAATGTTTATACTTGGTTTTTTTAATAGTTTTGTCACAAAAATGCATTTTATAATGAATTGATAAAAAAACTAGGAATTTCTGGAGATTTTTCCTCATAGAAAAAATACTGTGAATAGGTGAATTGTTTTCCACGAATAAGGGGGAAATGTTCCCAAGAGAAATCCACGAATGCATAAGTCCACAAATCCAGAGAACGCCAATACGGTGGTCCACTGCATTGCCGTCAGGGTCCGGCACTGGTCACCTACACAAATTAGGCGTTACCAAAGAATTTTGAATTTTAAGCTGCTGTAGTAAGTTACTTTTATAAAAAAATATGTTAACTTAACAAAACCTTTTTAACACAGCTATGATTAAATAATCTTATTCCATTTACTATATATATACGTATTGTTAATTATTCACATATTACTGTATAAAATTCAAATGACATGAATTCAAATAAAACCATAAGAATTCATTCTACCTGAATGTAATCAATGCTTTTCTGCAAGACAGTGGCTTTGGACATCTTGCACCCCTGACCTTGTTCTGAATTTTGACATGTAGGAACTAAGTCTTGCAAAGAATCATATCCCTATTGATAGCATTGCGTCGTTTCTGCTCAGCTGAGTGTGAGCTTCCCGGCGCCCGCTCTTTATAGCTCATTTGACCTCCTCGGTCTGAATCTTCATCATCGTTTACATCTGAAGAAAAAAAAAAAAAAAAAAAAAAAAAGGCATAGTGATACACAAGAATACATGATGATTAACATTTGTTTGTCCTAGGTCTATTAACAACTGGGTGCACAACTTCTAAGCTTTACTATACTTCAATTCAAACATCTTATTTTAATTAAAGTCCTCAAGACCACACTATCCCTAAAACATGTCAAATTTTAAATTAATTTGTATTTTTCATAGATAACAAACCTTTAGTCTTAACATTAGGATAAATCTTCTGGTGCCAGCTGGAAACTTGTAGGGAAAAAAGATATATGTGTATCTAATATTTGGTCCATTGAAAAATCAATGAATAGCGGGGGTCAACTGTACAGGGAGTTTCCCGGTTATCGGGGGGGTTGGGTGTTCTGTTTTCGTCTTGATAAGCACCGATAATCAAAATCGCGCATTTTGGCACTATGACAAGCGCCATAAAACCAGATCGCCAATACCAAGGAACAGTCTGGAAGGCAGAAGAGGCAGTCAATTCCAAACCAGTAGCTTCTTGAAAGGTAAGGGAAGGACCCTCTGCTCTAACCTGATCAAAGATCAGCCGCAGCTGCAATTGAACAACATCTGAGTTGACTGGTCTTCTCAGAATAGGTGCAAGAGGAGTTGCATGATATCTATGGTAAGGAAGAGGAGGGGGGAGGAACTTGAACGACCTGCTGGAATGAAGAGAGTTACCCCGACGCGAAATATGGCAATTTGTCGAAAATTACATTTTTTCCTAACTATACAAACCTGAGGGTCCTTTACAATAGGAAGGTAACTAACGGCAGCTGAAATGGTCGCAAGCTTCGAACAAGGGAGTTCGGTAGTTCACTGCCTGTCCCGACAGTGCGCGGCGCTGCGCGACTGGGAGGTGATCCCTTTTGCTTTAGGCCCAGGAAAAATGCAGAGTGAGGGGTGGCATGAGGTGGGACTATTTGTAAAGGACCTCAGGTTTGTATAGTTGGAAACAAAAATGCAATTTTCGACAAAATGATATTGTCATGGTTACAATAAAGTTTTATACACACTTACCTGACAGATATAATACTTAGCTATAGACTCCGTCGTCTCCGACAGAATTTCAAATTTCGCGGCACACGCTACCGGTAGTCAGGTGATCTACCGCCCTGCCCTGGGTGGCAGGACTAGGAACCATTCCCGTTTTCTAATCAGATTCTTCTCTTCCACCTGTCTCCTGCGGGGAGGCTGGGTGGGCCATTAATCGTATATATCTGTCAGGTAAGTATGTATAAAACTTTATTGTAACATGACAATATGACAATTTGTCGAAAATTGCATTTTTCCTAACTATACAAACCTGAGGTCCTTTAACAATAGGAAGGTAACTAGCGGCAGCTGGGGGAGAACCGTCGTAAGCTTCGAACAAGGGGAGACTTTGGGTAAGTTAACTGCTTGTCCGATCGTGCGCGCGCCCAACCCGCGCGCCCGAGAGGTGAAGAATCACTTTTGCTTTAGGCCCATGCAAAAAGTTGCAGATGTGAGGGGTGGGTGGCATGGAGGGTGGGGGACTATATGTAGAAAGGAACCTCAGGTTTTTGTATAGTTAGGAAAAATGCAATTTTCGACAAATTGTCATTTGTTCCGATACGTAATACAAACCCTCGGTCCTTTAACAATAGGAAGACTCACTTCTTGGTGGGAGGAATCTGAGTCTTTTTGGTGAACAGACTGGTGTTCGTCCAACCCTGGAGTGCCTCCCTGGTCGTAAGAGCAAGGGAGGGATCCAAACCTCTGTCCGATTGATCGGGGTGTGCACCGCAGGATCAATGGTCAGACCTCTGGGCCAAGTACTAAGAGAGAGGCAAGCGTACTCTTCGTACCAGACAAGCAAGAACTTGTTCCTGTTTGCAAGAGACAATCATAAAATGATGGGTTTGTCTCAATTTGGCATCCACTTCCTCCCCCTTGTTGGAGGAAGTGGTGGATATTTACTCCTATCCCTACTGAAAGGGATAGGATGGTGCTCTATTGAGTAGCTCACCTGCATCTCGTCCTTACCCAGCAGGGTGACGACCGTGTCCTCTACCCAAAGGTAGAGGGAAGAAAAAGATGGGAAGAGGAGCCAGTCACACTCTCAATTCCTCATCCATTCTTACGGTCACACAGGACTCGATGCTGTTCAGCCTGCGAGGGTCTGGGTTAACTACACAACGTGTTGAGGCACCACCACGTTTCCCAAGGAAAAAGATCCAAGGAACTGTGGGCAATATCCTGAAGGTAGAACAGGAGGTGGGCCATGCGGTCCGGTTGGACCAGGCGCCTGCCTTCATTACCTGCGCCACGGAGAAGTTCTTGCGGAACGCGAGAGAATGATGAAGAGGCGTCCACACTCATCCTGGGTGTCGAGTTTCTTCAGACAGCTCCGTCGCACCTTCACAGGACAAAGCAGCATAGCCTTCGTATCGGAGGCGGTGACGTCCATTAGGGAGGGTATTGTGAAGGACTCGAACCAATCGTCAGTTACCGAAGGGTTCTGAGTCTTCGCTACGAAGATCGGTACGAAATCGAGCGTCACAAATCCCCATCCCTTTGTGCTTGACTTCTCAAGAGAAGTCATGCAGTTACCTAAGACGAAAAGAAGGGAATAGTCGTATGACCTATCCCTCTTCTCGACTTTGGTTATGTACAGTACTCATACTGACAAGCTATTAAGACGAAGTAATGATTGCTCTGGAACAACCGAACTAAGTCCACAGCATAGTTCGTAACTGACTCGGACGCTCTGACAGCTGCCGACTGACTGGTTCGGAATCAGTAGAGGCAAGTTTGTCCAAGCATCCGGTAAGTCACGTGACCTTCGCCCTTTAAAGAGTTATGCTGAGAGACCAAACAAATAAAATATTTGTTAGTCACCGATGCCGGACGGCGCGGCGATGATTCTCTTAATGCATAAACTCAAAAGGCGAAAGTCAATTGCCTTCAAAAGACCGAGGTCCCTGATGGCAAGAAAATCTCATAGACGTTGAATCTCAGCTTAAGGAGAAACAACACTATGTGACGTTGAAGACAAGGTAGGCAATGAATGCAACCTACGTCTTCCAGCTGAATCGAGAGAAGGAATCTCAAGATTCTAAACCTGTGCTTACAAATGACTGAAAACGCTAACCGCCATTTCATTGCTGTCCGTTGTGCAATGAAGCGGGGCGTTCTTCAGTAATGAAACACAGGGAGAGCCGCTTGAAGAACTGCTTCTCATGGGCTGAACGTTTTGGAAGTAGAGCTGGCAGGTGTGGGAGTAGGCGATGTCTTTCAATACATCTTGTAATTCGGGTTGAACAATGAACAATTGTACACCTCCGAATACAAGATATTTTGAGGACAAACTCAGATTCCGCAAAAATCATTCGCATTATCGGGATACGATGCAGCAAGAGACTATTACAGAATTCTGTTACCGTGCGGTAAACAGAAAGATGAGAGTCGAATAGATATCTCTGTTTAAAATTCTCGCAATACCGAAGACGATGAATACTAGCGTTTCTCAGCAGTAGATGGTCATTCATGTATGCGAGAATCCCCGTTAATCAGAGACTTAAGTCCGTGATTGTTGGCAGAGATACGGTTGTTATTCAATCAAAGCAGGTGAGAAAGACATAAACAACCGTCTATCTCAAAGCGGCAGCTGATACTGAAATGCCTCGGGCAATTCAATACGCAGTAGCTGTCGCTGACTCGTCATCCTGAGTTGCCAAGTAATCCTTTCCACGAAGGAATGCGTTCGGCTAGAACCACCGAGCATAAAAAGATATGCTCGAGCAATTATATTTAAGCGAAACGAATTTCGGTAAATATAAAAGCTAAAATGGTGTTGTTTGTGACAACACCATAAGTATATAAAATTGAAACTGGAAACTCCTGGGAGGTTGCAGGCAACCCGGGTTTGCAGTTTCATTAGAATACTTTTTCGTCTAAGTCGCAATCCGTAGAATAACCAGGATATGCGCCTACCCCTCGGACCATTCAACTGCTTAGCAGAATCATGTCGCGAGGTTAATATACGTTAGTATATTTGTAGGATTCTGAACAACGATCTCCATCCTAAATTCTTTCCTTCAAGAAAACAAACAAAATAAGGATTGGAGATCGACCACCTTCGTTCTCTATTAAGAGAGTGAAGGAGAAGTCTTCCTCGAAGGAAAGCTTCAATGGTGAACAGAATACTAAGACGATAGTTCCAGCCAAACTGGATATTCCCGTCCGTTCTTCTCTATTCCAGGTTGGTCGCCTACTGTGAGATAGTCTTCTTTCAGCAGCAGTCTTCTTCCTAATGCTAGAAATTCCAGGAATTCGAGCATAGGCGAGGTTCCCGATTATCGTGTAACATATCGGGGATTCTCGTCTCGCTCACTTTGGACCGTGGTCTCGCCTAAGTGTTTGGAGATCGTAAGAAACTCTAAACACTCTGAATGCGCTAGAAATTCCGTAGAATTCTAAGCAGTCTGCGAAACCCCACCGAATTCGTCAAACGATATCGGCTGGTGGTCCTCTCGATTCCCGTAGAAATCGAGAATGGGGCAGGATCCCTCCTCAACGCCGGGGCTTACGTCAGGTAGGACCCGAAGGTCCCCCCTGGTAGCGCAGTCCCCAACGTGGGATCCTACAGAGAAATCTCTGTAGGATCCTTCCCCTTTCCCTCGTAGCCGTAAGGAGAGAGGGAATGGGGAGGAATTGGATACTCGCTCGCCTTCCCAGTGGAACTAGCAGTTGGAGGAGAGTAGGAGCAGCCATCGCCTTGCGGCGATGGCCTCTCAGAGTCTGGGAAAACGTATCGTCAGGAGAAAACGTTTTTCCCGAGGAGGGTTACGAACTCTCACTGTAGTAAGGGTCTCGCCGCCACTGTGACCGTCGTCTGGGTGGGGCTGATCGACACCTGACAGGAGAGAGCCGATACCGTCACCTCCGACTCATTCCAGTCCTCGTCGAGGTCGAAACCTCTCAGGAGGACCGAAGGAGTATTTAAATACGGTGTCCGAAGACACGTAGAAAACGCCGCTGTCGCAGTAGAGGAGGTGGAAGTAGCTTGATCGACCGGCCAGAACTGAGAGAGCCTTCTTGTCCGGAGACGAGAGACTCTGGTTCAAGACAGAATCGGTAAGCTCCGATCGCGGCATACCCACCGTCGGTTGGGTTCCCTCTCGGGCCCCAAAACGACTCGAGCAGAGACATGGGCCTCTGCTGGTGGGAGCGGCGATCCTTCCCACCCCCCGGTCGTTGTGCTGACGAATCAGTGCAATAACCTGGGTAAAGTTACTCTGAATCTCGGAAGTTACAGCGCTTGAGGAGTAGGACCGTTTACCAGTCCCTCCAACAAGAGCAGCTCCCAGGACCCTCCTCCTTCAGAAGAAGGCCAGCAACAGATCCCTGACGGTTGCCTCCAATCACTTGCGCGTACGTCCTGGTTGGTCCTAAGACCAACCTGCACGTGCGGCGTCGTGACGGGATCGTGAGCGGCGCATCTCTCCACGATCACTCCTATATACCTAGCTCTTTCCTGGCGTATGCCGAGGAAGTTGAAGTATCGGAGAGACAGAACTGACGCTACCCCCTCTCCCCCTGACGGGTCGCCTCCAATCACTTGCGCGTACGTCCTGGTTGGTCCTAAGACCATACGTGGCACGTGCGGCGTCGTGACGGGATCGTGAGCGGCGCACCTCTCACGATCACTCCTAGCTACCTCGCTCTTTCCCGGTGTAGCCCGAGGAAGTTAAGAAGTAGTGGAGAGACAGACCTGACGCTCACCCCCCCCCCCGCTCGCTGGCAGGACCAGCGTACGTGGGGGGCTGCAGCCGATCACCAACCCGCGGTGGGGATCGATCTGCAGGCCTGGCCGTGCCGCTCACCTGTGGCGAGCGGCTCGACTGAGCACGTCGACCCCGGTCCCGTGCGTCAGACGAGCTGCTGCTGGTCACCGTATCCGCCCGGTCCCTGTGGGAGCGGCGGTCAGGTGACCTGCAGAGCTCGCTTTCGCCGTGAGACCGGTGAGCGTCCTCGCGGCACGTAAACGCTGGTACCAGCCGAGGCTGGTACGTCGGTCGAGGGGACCATGGGGGACCTCTTCCCAGCCTCAACCCGTGGCCGGTCAGAGACCGTCACGTCCACCCGAGGTACCGGCTGGTCGCTGCGAGAGCGGCCGCTGGCCTGGCGAGAGTCACCTGAGCGGCTCTCGACAGTCTTCTGCTCCGTTGCCTCGGTCATGACGCTGAGCGAACTCAGGCGTCTTAACTTTGGCTGCACGGTCACCCGAAGGAGATCGTACACTCGGAACTTCTCGGCGGACGAGAAACCGAGCCGGTACCTGGCTTAGCAGCAGAGCTGCCAAGACCAGGCGAGGGTGTACCAGCGGTAGCCAGCACACCTTGGTCCCCGTCTTCTTCTTCTTCTCAGAAGGGGAGACGGGCGGGCCCCGTTCCCGAAGGAACAGGAGGACCAGCAGAAGACCCCCGTCACACCGGAATGTGACGAGCCCTTCGAAGTTCCCGAAGGAGTCTTCTTAGGGGGAAACAAAACCCGGTTACCAGCTGGTCGCTGCGAGAGCGGCCGCTGGCCTGGCGAGAGTCACCTGAGCGGTTCTCGCCAGCCTTCTGCTCCGTGCCGTGGTCTTGGCGCCGAGCGAACTCTGGCGCCGAAACTTTGGCTGCACGGTCTCCCCGAGGGAGAGCGTACACTCGGGATCTCTCCCCCCGCGAACGAGAGACCGAGCCGGAACCCTGCGTAGCGGCATCGCCGCTAGCACCAGGCGAGGAAGTACCAGAGCTAACCGATACTCCTCTGGTCCCCCACCGTCTATCTCTCTTAGGAAGGGGAGACGGGGGGGGGGGGGGGGGGGGGGGGGCGCTCCCCGCCCCGAGGAGCAGGAGGACCAGCAGAAGGACCCCCCCGTCCCACCGAGTGGGACGGGCCCTTAGAAGTTCCGAAGGAGACTTCTTAGATGCAGCCTCTCTTCTTCGGCTTATGGGCCTTAGAAGTCGAAGGGGAAGAGGCAGCAACAGACGAAGATGACACCTTCCTCTTCTTCGTCAGCTCACGCAGGACAGTCGTCAGGTCCTCCATCCAGGCGGAGTACGGGCCTATTGCCGAAGCAACACGGCCCGACTGCACCTGTCCGGAAGGACCTGGGACTGGGGAAGACACACCATGGCAGGACCAGCATGGACAGGCGCAGGAACCAGGAGCGACAGGAACAGCAACCAGCTCAGGAGCGGCAGAACACGCGGCAGCGGTAAACACAGAAGGGACAGCCAAGCCAGTAGCGGGAACCACATCAGCGACAGGTACGGCAGGCCCAGCCATCGCCTCGTAGAATCATCGGCAGCCAGCGTGGTACTGGCGGCCGGTCCAGGGGTCGAGCTGCTGGAACAGCGGAAGTCTGGGGCAGGCAACACGAAGAAAACACAGGCAGCGGCGGCATACCCCTCCTCGGTACGGCGGCGACCGGCCCTAGAAGCGGCAGACGGCGTCACCGACACAGCATGGTGTAGTACCAGCGGGGGGAAGCAGCATAAGCGGCCGTGAAGGTGTAGTGGAGACCACTCCAAGGTCACCGCCCCAGACCTCGCTAGACTCTGCAGCAGATCGTGGATGCTAGGCACGCCCTGCAGCCGCAGTGGTCCATACCTGTCCAAGGTCGTCTCCCACGGCTGTAGCACCTGCGGGTAGCACAGACAGATTAGTAAGAGGGGTTCCCTCACGCACGGGGGGGGGAGACATTTGCCCCCACCCACCCCGAACGGAAGGAAGACCCACCCCAAAAACAAAATACGAGGAAGCTGAGCGGGGGGGCAGGGAAAGAAGACGAAGAATCGGATACCAAGGGAGTCCGCGGGAGAGCTTTCCGACGACTTCCTGGCAGACCTTCGCTTCCCCTACCCCCGCACAGCAGTGAAAAGTAATAATGAAAATGAAACAGAATACTGCACTTGCGATTCACTTCATAGAACTTAAAGAGGGAAAAATCAATTCCCGGTAAGAGCGGAAACTTGATCCATAATAATATGATGCTATCATAAAATATATATGAAAATGAACAATACTGCACTTGCTATTTTCACTTTCACGGCAATAAATCGTAAGGATTAATTCCCGGGTAAGAGCGGAATTGATCCAAAATTAAAATTTGATGCAATTAATAAATGAAAATGAAAAGAAAACTGCATTGCGAATCCACTTTCATTGCATTCTATTCATACAAAATAAGAGGCTCTTGCCGAGCGCAATCAAGCTCTCGGCAACGAACGCACAGGGCAAAAATATAATGAAAAAGAGTACTTACATCTTCCAATTACACACTTTCGCCCAAAATACATGACTCGGCGTGAGTGCGCCCGCCCTCGGCACCGAGACCTAATTCAAGGGTTCAATTCATGAAAAGAGCGGAAATCGCCGTCTCTACGGCGATAGCTCCATGTTGATTCATAATTAAGTAATGAACAAAAATGAAAACAGTGTACTTACAGTTTCATTTTCAAGTCCAAACCAAACCATTAGTAGAAAACACAATATAAAAACAAAGCATACGACGATGAAGCGGGCAGAGAGCGATGACGAACACGTCCTTCACACCCGCGGCCGAAAGCAAAAGTGATTCTTCACCTCTCGGGCGCGCGGGCGCGCGCACGATCGGACAAGCAGTTAACTACCGTTCTCCCCTTGTTCGAAGCTTACGACCGTCCCAGCTGCCGCTAGTTACCTTCCTATTGTTAAAGGACCGAGGGTTTGTATTACGTATCGGAACAAATCATTTTTATACATTCAACTTCCCTGCCAGATATATACTTAGCTGATTAGCACCCATTGGTGGTGGGTAAGAGACAGCTAACTACTGAAATAGACAGGTAAACAACATATGTTGTAGGTATTAATAAACCTTGGTTCCTACCTTATTAGGCTGAAGACTTCGCGGCTACTGCCTTGGAGTCTGCTTAGCCTCAAGAGCCTCAGCGAGATATTGATCTATGGCTAAGAGTTCTTGTGGGTCTGCCAATGGGGTCTTATCCACTTACTCGGCAGAGCCTAAAGGCCTTTGTCATTGGGTGCTATTCCACTAACATGACAATACACCTTGTTCAAGGAGCACAAAACCGATCCCGATCACTGATCCTAACATCCATGTTAGTTCTAAGATTGTAAGGAGTTATCCCCGAACTCAAACAACAAAAAACTCGAAACATAAATACACTTTCATTACAAAATATACAAAAAAAAATTTTGTACTCCCACCCTACTAGCCATACATACCCTTGATCCCCTACCAGCAATGACACTATGCTCCCGTGCGACATTAGTGAGCTTGCTAATAGAAAACCAAGCACATCTGACAAGAGGGTTTATGTACGATAAAACACAAAATTAAGGATCAGTCTTTGCTCCAAGACCCAGTACTGTATCTGCTGATACAAAAGGACCTAGCGAGAAGCACTTCTCATAGGTCACTCTCACATCCTTCAGATAATGAGATGCAAACACTGAATTGCACCTCCAATATGTAGTCTCAAAGATATTCTTTAGAGACATATTCTTTTGGAACGCCAAAGACGTTGCTACTGCCCTCACTTCATGAGTCTTGACCTTTAGAAGACCGAAGATTCCTCCGAGCAGTTCTTGTGAGCGTCCGTAATAACGCTTCTCACAAAGAAAGCCAAGGCGTTCTTGGACATGAGTCTTTTGGGGTTCTTCACCGCACACCAAAGACCTTGTTGACAAGCTCCCATCTGTCTCTTCCTCTCTAAAATAATATTTAAGAGCTCTCACTGGACAGAGAGATCTCTCTATCTCTCTGCCTACAAGGTTAGATAGGCCTTTTACCTCAAAACTTCTGGGCCTTTTTACGGTTTTGACGGGTTTTCGTTCTTTGCCAGAAACATTGTCTGGAAAGAACAGATGGCAGCATCTCCTTTGAACCCCCACCGTGGAATCCAGAGCGTGCAATTCGCTCGTCCTCTTGGCTGTAGCGAGAGCCACCAGGAACAAGCATTTCCTAGTGACGTCGCGGAAGGAAGCCAGATGTAAAGGCTCGAATTTATCCGATGAAAGGAATTTCAGGACCACGTCTAGATTCCAACTAGGTGTTCTAGGAGTAGCTGCCTTTGAAGTCATCAAAAGATCTAATTAGAAATCGTGTAGATCTTTTGTTGCTTGCAATGTCTAGGCCTCGATTCCTAAATACTGAAGACAGCATGCTTCTGTATCCCTTTATTGTTGAGGACAGATAGGTGGTTTTGATTCCTCTCTCAGAAAGAGGAGGAAATCGGCAATATTCACTATAGAGGTACTGGAGGAGGACAGCTTCTGACCCTTACACCACCTCCTAAAGACTTCCCACTTTGACTGGTATACTCTTCTCGTCGAAGCTCTGCGGGCTCTAGCGATAGAGCCCGCAGCCTTGCGAGAAAAGCCCCATCGCTCTGACAAGTCTTTCGATAGTCGAAAGGCAGTCAGAGCGAGACCTGGGAGGTTGTGATGAAACCTCTCGAAGTGGGGTTGTCTGAGTAGATCTGGTCTGTTTGGAAAGCGATCTGGGGAAGTCCACCTATCACTCCAGTACCTCCGTGCAACCATTCTGGGCTGGCCAAAATGGGGCTATTAGCGTCAAAACCTTCGCTGCTCTTTTCGAAGCTACGAAACTTCCATGAGCACTTCCCCCAGGATCTTGAACGGGGAAAGGCGTATGCGTCCACACCCGACCAATCCAGGAGAAACGCGTCTATTGCGAAGGCTCTCAGGATCTTCCACTAGAGAGCAAAAGATCTCTATTCTTTTGGAGAGGAACGTCGCAAACAGGTCTATGTGAGAGGTCTCCCCCACAGGGACCAAAGACTTCGACACACTTCTTCGTGTAGAGTCCATTCTGTGGGAAGACCTGATTCCTCCTGCTCAGTCTGTCCGCTCTACATTCTTGATCCCTTGAACAAACCTTGTGAGAGAGTTATGCAATCTTTCTTCCGTCCAGGTTAACAGGTGTCTTGTTAACTGATAGAGGGAAAGAGTGCGTGCCTCCTTGCTTGCGTATGTAAGCCAGAGCCGTGTGTTTTGTCCGAGTTTATCTGTATCACCCCGTCTCTGACTATCTCTTCGAAGAACTTTAAGGCTAGGTGTATGGCCACTAGTTCCTTGCAATTGATGTGGCCGAGGACACCTGTTCCTTTGTCCAGGTGCCTGACACCTCCCTTGCTCTAGCGTCGCTCCCCATCCCGACTCCGAAGCGTCGGTAAATAACACTTGGTCTGGGTTCTGCAGGGCAAGCGATACGCCCTCGTTCTTTTGAAGAGGAGGGATCCACCACTTCAAATGATCTTTTACCTCTTGTGAGGAAGTTGGAAGATGTCCGAGAGTGTCCCGTCTTCCAACTCCACACCTCTTTGAGGAAAAACTGCAAGAGGGCGAAGGTGAAGTCTCCCCAGAGAGAAGAACTTTTCCAGTGAGGACAGGGTCTAAAAGGCTCAGGTAATCCCTCGCTGAGCTGTTCTTTCTCTCTAAGAAGCTCGAGATTCTCGACAAACCTCGAGTGATTCTTTCTCGCGAAGGATATACTCGAAAAAAAAACCCCGAGAATCCATCTGAATCCCCAGATAGACCAAGTTCTGGCTGGGGATCAGCTGTGACTTCTCGAGGTTGACGAGCAATCCTAGCGAATCTATCATGTTCCTGTTACTGATAAGTCCTCCAAAGCACTGAATCTCCGACTTGGCCCTGATCAGCCAGTCGTCCAAGTAGAGGGAGATGTTTTATTCCCTCTAGGTGAAGCCATCTTGCCACATTCGCCATCAGGTTGGTGAATACTTGTGGAGCTGTAGACAGACCGAAGCACAGAGCCCTGAACTGAAAGATCTTGTCTCCTATTACAAAACGAAGATATTTCTTTGACAAATGGTGAATGGGAACGTGGAAATATGCCGTCTTGCAAGTCCAGAGAGACCATCCAATCTCCTGGACGAAGAGCCAACATTACTGAGGCGGAACGTTCCATGCGAAACTTCTTTTTCTGAACAAAGCGATTCAGAGCGCTTACGTCCAGAACTGGCCTCCACCCCCCGATGCCTTTGGTACTAGAAAAAGGCGATGTAAAAATCCCGGGGAGTGTGGATCCTGCACAAGTTCGATGCCTCTTTTTCCCACATTTGCTCCACCATTTGAAGGAGAGTCTTTCTCATTACCGGGTCTCTGTACCTCGCTGACAGTTCCCGAGGCGTAGATGTTAGGGGAGGGCTGTTGTCGAAGGGGATTACATATCCCTTCTTTAGGACCGACACTGACCAAGGGTCGGCTCCCCTTTTTGCCCATACTCCTGCAAAGTTCAGGAGTCTGGCGCCCACTGGTGCTTGAAGGAGCAACAAGTCACTTGGATTTCTTGAAGGGCCTAAATGAAGACCTTCCTCTCTTATCAGAGCTCTTCTTTCTGGCAGGGGACGAGCCGCTGTACCTCCACGAAAGGGCTGCTGAGGAGGACGAGAGCCTTCTTAATCGCCGACACTACAGGGCGTCCTTTCTTTGGACGTTTGCGTTAGTAGGTCTTGTGTCGCCTTCTCAGTTAGCGAGCGAGATATATCCTTCACCAACTGAGAAGGAAACAGATGATCGATAGAGGGGCGAACAATAAAGCAGTCCCTCTGGCTCGGAGAAACCCCTTTCGATAATAGGGATCCATAAACTGATCTCTTTTTCAGGAGACCAGCACCAAAAAGGGAAGCCACTTCACCCGAACCGTCCTGTACTGCCTTGTCCATGCAGGACAGGACGCTATGGAGAATCTCTGGGTTTTTAAGAAACTCCGGATCCTTAGATTTGTTGGCCAGAACTCCGAGTGACCAATCCAGAAAGTTGAACACCTCTAAAGTGACAAAAAGTCCCTTTAGAAAAGTGGTTCAACTCTGAAGTGCTCCACGTTGCTCTGACCGATCCTAAGGAGTGACGTCTAGAGGCCTCACTAAATTGGAAAAGTCGGCATCTGCAGAGGCTGGTAGAGAAAGACCCATAGTCTCTCCTGTCCCATACCAAATACCTCTCTTTCCATGTAATTTGGAAGGAGGCATGCAGAATACCGTTTCCTAACTCCTTCTTCTGCCATCCAAGAATCTAAAGAATGGAGTGCCTTCTTCATAGATATCGCAGGCTTCATTTTCAAAAAGGCCGAAGATTTTGCCGTAGCCGAGCTCGAAAAGAGAGAACGAGGAGAAGGAGGAGCCGCCGGACTAAGAGAATCTCCAAATTCTGAAGTAATAATGAGGCTAAGACTTTATAACTAGATAGTCCCTCATTAGCAGGAGGTTCGTCATCAGACACTCGTCTAACCCTCTATCAGTCGAAGGAGAAAGTTCACGTTTGGAGGAGAGTCCTTCCAAGACCTCCTATGCTCTGAAGGAGAGGAGCTCCTATTTGGAGAAGAGTCATAACCTCAGGAACGACGTCCCCGACTCCTGCTTCCTGGCTCTTGAACTCTTGACCTCCTGACTTACTGCCTCCTGGCTCCTGACCTGCCTCCTGACTTGACTCTGCCTCCTGACTCCGGGACTCCTGCTCCTGACTCCGGGACTCTGGCTCCTGCCTCCTGACTCCTGCCTCCGCCTGCTGCCTCCTGCCTCTTGGCTCCGGCTCCTGCCTCTTGACTCCTGGCTCCTGCCTCCTGGCCTCTTTGGATCCTGCCTTACTGATCTGCCTCCTGGCTCCTGCCTACCTGCTATGGACCTCCTGGCCTGGCTGCCTCTACACTCCTGGCTCTGGGCTCCTGCCTCCTGGTTGACTCCTCACTCCTGGCTCTTGGCTCCTGCCTCCTGCTGAACTCCTCACTCCTGGCCGGTGCCAGACGTCTGATCGGTTCATCCAGGTTCGTACAGGAAACCTCACCTCGAGTAGGAGTATCGATCCTGGCCGGCAGATACCTCATACGTCTGGAGGATATTTTGATAGGAAGGGAAGTGTCTTTCCTTCTAGGAGGCTCCTTTGACAGAACTCCTACAAAAGACGAAATCTGTTCTTGCATCGCCATCATGAATCTCTTCGTAGCCTCCTCTTTATCCTCTTCGGGAGGAGGGAAGGAGGAGGGGAGGAGTCCATATAGCCTCCACCCTCCTGCCTCCTTCTCAATCCGGGTTGGTTAAAGAATGGCTCTTCTTGCCTTCTTCACGGTCCCGAGGGAGACTCCTCAGGGAACGTTTTCTGGGCTCGAATCAATATTCGGAGCCTTCCAACTCCTCTTGAGAGGCCGAGAGCAGATCTGAATCTCTCCAATCATGTCTCGGAGATGAAGATCCCGACGACGAAAAACACTCACGCAGACGCTTTACAATAGCGATCCTTGGCAGTCTGGTGGTGTCACAGAAACCGCCGAAGGGACACCTGATCGGTGGGGATTCTCCACAACCTCCTTTCGGTTTCGACATTCCTTCTTTCCTCTGGGGGCATGTGAGATTGGAAGAGGTCTAGACCTAGGAGCGTTGCTGAGCCGACCAGATGCCCCCTCCACTACACTGGGGACACTCATATCACTGTCCACTGAAAAATCACTAGCCATTACCTTGTATGGCAGCCATTTTGTTTTCCATCAACTTGAAGGCTGCTTTTAGATCCGCAAGTTCTTTTGCTGGATCTACAGGTTCTGCAATAGGAGAAGGGGCTGCAATGGAAGGAGAAGTAGCAATACTTACCTTGGGGAAGATCCCAAGCTTGGAATTAGTTCAGATCTAGAACTACTTAAACTTCTATACGAAGCCTTCCTCACTCTTTCTTCTCTCTAACTTTTTTAAATAATTAGTTAGATTCTTCCATTCGTTCTCACTCAAGTTCTCACATTTCCTTACAAGTATTAGTAAAAGAACATTCATACTCCCTGCAACCCTTGCATACCGTGAGGGTCTACCGAAGCTTTCGGCAACCTCACCTTACAGCCTACATTCACACAACGTCTCACAACCATTCCAGAGTCAGACATTATTAAAGAAAATTCCAAAATCAAGTCCACAAAACAGTCCACAAAAGCGTATGCCAATCCAACAATCCAGATACGTCACCAAAAAGTCGGTCAAGAAGATCAATTGCCGGTGAAAAAAGAAAAACCAATCGAGAGGAACCAACAACAATGTTGATGGTCCGGGCGACAGAAGAATTCTGATTAGAAAACGGGAATGGTTCCTAGTCCTGCCCAACCCAGGGCAGGCGGTAGATCACCTGACCTACCGGTAGCGTGTGCCGCGAAATTTGAAATTCTGTCGGAGACGACGGAGTCTATAGCTAAGTATATATCTGGCAGGGAAGTTGAATGTATAAAATTGCCATTTGTTCCGATACGAAAACAAACCATCGGTCCTTTACAATAGGAAGACTCACTTTTTGGTGGGAGGAATCTGAGTCTTAAGAACAGACTGGTGTTCGCCCAACCTCGGATTCCCTCCCTGGTTGTAAGAGCAGAGGGAGGGATACCTAGCCTCTGTTCCAATGATCGGGGTATTATACCAGCAAGGATCTTGGTTCAGGACCTCCTTGGACACCCAAGTAATAAGAGGGAGGCAAGCTTACCTCTTAAAACTAGCAAGCAAGAAACTTGGTTCCTATTGCAAGAGGCAATATAAAGTCATGGGTTTGTCTCTTGTTGGCTTCCACTTCTACCCCGCCCCCTTGTTGGGTGAAGTGGTGGATATTCGCTCCTATCCCTAATGATAGGGAATAGGATGGGGCTTCAAATCGAGTTAATCCTTCACCTGCATCTTATCCTGCTCCAGCAAAGTGACAACCGCGTCCCTCTGCCCACAGGTAGAGGGGGAGAAAAAGAAGGGAAGAGAAGCCAGTCACACTCTCATTCACTCATCCATTCATGCAGTCACACCAAGATTCGATGCTGTTCTGTCTGCTCGGGTGCTGGGTAAGCTAAACAACGTGTTGAGCAACCACCATGGGTCCCAAGGAAAAAGTGTCCAAGGACCTGTGGGTAATATCCCGAAGGTAGGAGGAGGTGAAGGTGGTCTGGTTAGACCAGACCCCTGCCTTCAGGACCTGCGCCACGGAGAAGTTCTTGGGGAACGCAAGGGAAGGACCAATACCTCTGACTTCGTGGGCTCTCGGACGAAGGGTACGGATGTCATCGCTACCATCAGCTTCGTACGCCCTCCTGATCACATCACGCAGCCAGAAAAAAAAGAGTGTTCTTGGATACTTTTTTCTTGGTCACCCCGGTGCTAACGAAGAGGTGTCGACACTCAGGCCTGAGGTGCCGAGTTCTCTTCAGATAGCGCCGTAGCGCCCTCACAGGACAAAGCAGCATCCCATCCATATCGTTGTCGGTGAAATCCATTAGGGAGGGGATTGTGAAGGACTCGAACCGGTCGTCAGGGACCGAAGGATTCTGAGTCTTAGCTCTGAAGTTCGGGACGAAATTGAGCGTCACAGATCCCAATCCCCTGGTATGTTTTACGTCGAAGGAAAGACCATGAAGTTCCCCTACTCTCTTCACCGATGTCAGGGCCAGCAAGAAGAGGGTCTTGAGGGTCAGATCCCTGTCTGACGACTCTCGCAGTGGCTCGAAGGGTCTTCAAGTCAGGCTCCTAAGGACGAGAGCCTAAGGACGAGAGTCACATCCCACCCCGGGGGCCTGAGTTCCCTGGGTGGGCAAGACCTCTCAAAGCTCCTCATAAGCAATGAGATTTCGAATGAATCCGAGATATCCACTCCCCTCAGTTTCAGGACTAGGGCCAGGGCCAGGGCGGCTCTATATCCTTTGACTGTGGGGACAGAGAGGAGCTTGTCTCGGCGAAGAAATACAAGGAAATCCGCTACCTCCTGAAGAGTGGCTCTGAAAGGACACCAACCACAGAAGACGGCCCACTTTCCCTGGTACACAGCTGCAGAGGACTGTCTAATGTGTCCAGCCATCTCTGTTGCTGCTCTGCGAGAAAAGCCTCTCGCTCGCAAGAGATGGAGGATAACTGCCAGCCGTGAAGATGTAGAGACTTGACTGTCTGGTGGTACCGTTCTACGTGTGGCTGGACGAGAAGGTTGTGCCAAGGGGGAATCTGTCTCGGTGCTTCTGCAAGCAGAGCCAGCAGGTCCAGATACCAAATGGCCTGGGGCCATTTGGGAGCCACCAGGATCATCCTGAGATTCGGGGTGGCCAGCACTCGGCTGATCACCTTGCGAATCAGGCAGAACGGGGGAAAGGCGTACACGAAGAGGTTGTCTCACGGGTGTTGAAGAGCGTCCTCTGCAGCTGCCCATGGGTCTGGCACGGCTGAAAAGAAAACCTTAAGTTTTCTGTTGTGCCACGTGGCGAACAGATCCACTACTGGACGCCCCCACTGGTTGAAGAGCCTTTCCACCACGTCTGAGTGTAGGGAACATTCGGTCCCTATCACTTGATCCCGATGGCTGAGCTTGTCTGCTACTATGTTCCTCTTGCCTGGAATGTAGTGAGCTGACAGCTCTACTGAGTGGGCCACGGCCCACTCATGCACCTGCAGCGTCAACTGGTGCAAAGGGAGGGACACTAGGCCCCCCTGTTTGTTGACGTATGCCACTACCGTGGTGTTGTCGCACATCAACACCACCGAGTGTCCCATCAAGCAATCCTAGAACTCTTGGAGAGCGAGGAACGCTGCCTTGAGCTCCAGGACATTAATGGGAAGGTGCTTGTCGTGATGGTCCCACACTCCTGCAGTCAGCAACTCCTCCAGGTGTGCGCCCCATCCCTCGGTGGACGCGTCTGAGAACAGCAACATCTCTGGGGGGGGAGTGCAGAGAGGTTCCAGTTGTCCAGCCACCAGGCTAGGTCCTTCCTCACCTCCTCCGTGAGGGACACGGGGAAGTACGGTGGGTCCTCTGCCTATGACCAACTCTCCTTTAGTCTCCACTGAAGAGACCGCAGGTGAAGACCCCTGTGAGGGACTAACTTCTCGAGTGACGACAGGTGGCCGATCACGACCTGCCACTGCTGAGCTGACTGTTCCTGCAGAGACAGGAACCGGTCGGCTGCCTCCCTGAATCTGCTGATCCGCGAGTCTGCGGGGAAGACTAACCCTGCTACTGTGTCGATCAGCATACCCAGGTACTTCATCCTCTGTTCGGGTTCGAGGTCGGACTTCTCGAAGTTCACCACGATCCCCAGATTGCGGCAGAACTCGAGAAGTCGATCCCTGTCCCGTAGCAACTGTGAGCGGGAGCTTGCCAGGACTAACCAGTCATCGAGATACCTCAGAAGACGGTAAACCAGGACAAAAGGGAGCCCAAGGCAGACACCAGCATGAACACTCGCGTGAACACCTGTGGGGCGGTTGAGAGACTGAAGCAAAGTGCCCTGAATTGGTACACCGTCCCGTCGAGGATGAAGCAGAGGTACTTCCTGGAGGATTGATGGACGGGTATCTGGAAATACGCATCCTTCAAATCCACTGAAAGCATGAAATCGTTCTTCCTGATAGAGTCGAGCACGGAACGTGCTGTCTCCATCGTGAACCGAGACTGGCGAACAAATCGGTTCAGGGGAGAGAGATCTATCACCGGGCGCCAGCCCCCCGAAGACTTCTCCACCAGGAAAAGGCGGCTGTAGAAGCCCGGTGACCGATCCCTGACGATCTCCACAGCTCCCTTGCTCAGCATGGCTTGGACTTCCTGTCGAAGGGCTACGTCCTTTGATGTTCCAGGAACGTAGGTCTGAAGATGGACCGGGTTGGAGGTGAGGGGTGGCCGAGACTCGAAGGGTAGTAGATATCCCTCCTGAAGGACGTCTACTATCCAGGTCTCTGCACTGTAGCGCTGCCATGTTGCCCAATGGCTCGCCAGGCAACCCCCCCAACTTCCAGCAGCAGGTGAGGGGGAACGCCGTCCCTAGCGTTTCCCGCCTCTCTTCGACTTCTTCCCTGCTCCTCCTCGTGGAAAGGAGGGCTGGGAGGGGGGCTGATGGCAACCTCCCCTGGCAGAAGTCGAAGGCAGAGTCTTTCCTCGGGGCTTCGACGATGCAACCGTCTTAGCAGCCGAGGAAGCGCTAACCAAGCTCTTGGGTTTGGCCGCAGTCGATCGAGGCTGCCCAGAAGCCTTCGATACTGCCTGGTGTACCAGACGGTCACTGTCATCAGTGCGCCGTCGTTCCACCGCAGCGTCCACCATCTCTCCTGGGAAGAGAGAGGAGGAACTCCGCACTGGTCCATTGCGAAGGCCCAATGCCGCCTCACGCCCAGCCGCCCTGGACACTTAGGTGAGGACTGCGTCCCTACGCCTAAGTACCAGGTTGGCCCACAGGTTTACCGTCTGGTGGGCGAGGTAGGAGATGGCCCTACCCCCAGACTGGCATAGCCTCCCGAAAGCCGGGTCACCTTCAGGAGTGATATTCCCAGAGGTGGCCGCGACCTTGGACACTGTGAGGGACCACAGGTCCAGCCAGGAGACTGCCTGGAAAGCCGCCATGGCGGTGGATTCCAGAGCAAGTGCCTCTTGCTGAGAGAACCACAGGTTCTCCGACAGGAGCTGCTGCAGAGACCCCCCGGAGTTAGCCTAGCTAGCTCTGGGTTAACCTGTTTGGGCGGCATCGGATCCTTGGTTGGCACATAGAACTTCCTCTGTCGCAGTAGAGGCGGGGGAAGTAGCTTACACGACCTACCGGACCGTAGCGAACCCTCCTGTCCGGAGACGAGCGAGTCCACCTGGCCCAGCACCGAGTCGGCCAGCTCTGATCGCAGCAGACCCACCGTCGCCCTGGGTTCCTTCTTAGGCTCCCAGAACGACTCAAGCCGGGACGTGGGCTCAGAAGGTGGGAGCGGCAATCCTTCCCCGAGGTCGTTGTGCTGACGAATCAGCGCAATAACCTCTGCAAAATTCCTCTGGATCTCGGGAGTGACCGCGTCTTGAGGAGTAGGACCATCAAGCCCCTCCAGCAAGAACGCCTCTCGAGAACCTCCTCCTTCAGGAGGAGGAACAGCGACAGACCCCTCCTGGTCTCCTCCTGCCACTTGCGCATACGACCTGGTCGGTCCTAGGACTGTGCCTGGCTCGTAGGGCTTCGTGGCGGGACCGTGAGGAGCGCGCCCCTCACGATCACTCCGTGTCGCCTCGCCCTTCCAGGTGTAGCCTGAGGAAGTTGAAGGAACCGAAGAGGAAGACCTGACGCTCCCCCCTCGCTCACTGGCAGAACCGGTGTGCTTGGGGGGCTGCAGGCGATCACCAACCCGCGGCGGCGATCGAGCTGCAGGCCTGGTCGCGCGGCTCTCCTGGGGCGAGCGGCTGGACCGAGAACAGCGGCCCCGGTCCCGTGAGTCAGAGGAGCTGCTGCTGGTCCCCCTACCCGTCCGGTCCCGGTGGGAGCGGCGGTCAGGAGACCTGCAGAGACCACTGTCGCGGTGGGACCGGTGCCTGTCCTCACGGCGCTTCGAATCGCTGGAACCAGCTGGGGCTGGTTCCTGCGATCGAGAGGACCTCTTCCTAGCCTCAGCCCGTGATCGGTCAGGGACTGTCACGTCAACCCTGGTAGCCTGCTGGTCGCTACGAGAGCGATCGCTGGCCTGGCAAGAGTCACCTGAGCGGCTCTCGCCAGCCTTCCACTCTGTGCCTCGGTCCTGGCGCCGAGCGAACTCGGACGCCTGAGCCTTGGCTGCACGGTCGCCCGCAGGAGACCGTACACTCGGTACCGCTCGCGAACGAGAGGCCGAGCCGGAACCTGGTGTAGAGGTAGGACCTCTAGCACCAGGCGAGGAAGTACCGGTGTTAGCCGGTACCCCTCTGGTCCCCGTCTTCTTCTTCCTTGCGGAAGGAGAGACGGGCCCCGCTCCCGAAGGAGCAGGAGGACCAGCGGAAGAACCCCTCATCCCACCAGAGTGAGACGGGCCCTTAGAAGTTCCCGAGGGAGACTTCTTAGGGGGGAGGAGGCAGCCTTCTTCTTCCTCGGCTTGGAAGCCTTGGAAGTCAAAGGGGAAGAGGTGGCGGCAGGCGACGACGAAGAAGACAACGAAGACGACGATGACACCTTCCTCTTCTTCTTCTTCTTCGTCAGCTCCCTCAGGACAGACGTCAGGTCCTCCATCCAGGTTGGAGCCGGGGCTATTGCCAAAGCAACACGGCCCGGCTGCACCTGTCCGGAAGGACCTGCGACTGGGGGCAGCAACACCATGAGCTGGAACAACATCGGCAGGGACTGGCTCAGGCAAGGCAGGAACAGCAGGAGCGGCAGGTACGGCAGGAGACGGGGCAGCACCCAGCGACATCCTGGGTACCGGCGGCAGGTCCAGGGGCGAACTCTTCGGGCACCGAAAGTCAGGGGCTGGCAGGGCGATGAACCCGGGAGGGGGGAGGCACGCCCCTCCTCGGCACGGCAGCGATCGGGGCCTGTACAGCAGCCGTAGGAGTCACCGACATCACGTGTTGTGTGTAGACCAGGTGAGGAGGGGCAGCGTACCTTGGGGTCGAGACAGTGGTGGTGGTAGTGGTCACCGCTCCATGGGTGACTGGAACAGGACCCGCCAGATGATGTAGCAGCCCCTGGACGCTCGAGAACATACCTGGCCGAGGTCGTCGCCCGCAGCAGGAGCACCTGAGGAAGCAACAGTCGGGTTAGTAGGAGGGGTTTCCCCTTGTACGGGGGGAAGCCCCAACCCTAGCAAACGGAAGACCCCGAATACAGTTGTACGTCAGGGTATCTCGCCCCCTCCTCTACGCTCGATAAATCGGGCGAAGAGAAGGACCGAGAAACCCCCCCCGAAGGGGAAGGAGCCATACGCGGGAGCTGAGCCGGGGGCAGGAAGGAAGACGATGTGTCTGTGACCAAGGGAGTCGCTGGAGAGCTTTCCGACGACTCCTTGGCAGGCTTACATCTCTTCCTCCTACCTTCGTACAGCACCCACTGCTCCTGCGACCAATTAATACAAACATTACAGGGCTCGGCCCGAGAGCATTCACGCCCCCGGCACTGAGCACAATACACATGGGGATCCACCTCGGGGAAGGAGCGAAAGACCCCGCACTTACGGCCCTCCACACCAGGGCAAACTCTGCAGCTGATGGGGGGGCGCGGGGACAGCTCCAAATCACGAGGATCCATTATTAATGTAAAAGTAATAAAGAAAGTAACACGTACTTACAGTAATCTTTCACACACAAACAAACCAAGTTGAGAAACACAACAAAAGCATACAACGAAGAAGCGGGCAGAGAGCGATGAACACGTCCTCCACCAACGCGGCCAAAAGCAAAAGTGGTTCTTCACCTCCCAGTCGCGCGGCGCGCGCACTGTCGGACAGGCAGTTAACTACCGAACTCCCTTGTTCGAAGCTTACGACCGTCCCAGCTGCCGCTAGTTACCTTCCTATTGTAAAAGACCAAGGGTTTGTATTCGTATCGGAACAACAAGGAATTTACATGATTCAGGACTGAGTCTGCATGACTGGAGCAAGGTAACTCAAAAGATGTTTTCAAGTCTTTCCTCAATCCCAGACGGGGCTTCTATACCTGTCTGGGCAATTGCAGGAGTCACAGTCTTCTTAGAAAGATTACTGAACTCATGAATGAGATCAATAACCTCTGCTTAAGAAAGAAATTCTTGATTCTCCCAATCCTTTGCTTCCTGGACACGAGGATCCCTGTCTGCTTCCTCCAATAGATCCACAGGATTTAGTATTGGAGCATAGGATCTATCAGACCACAAGACTCTTGCGGGAGTGTGAGCACCTGAAGTGGAGGGATGAGAGAGGTCTTTATCACTGGCTTGAGACACAGAAGACCCTGTCTCGCACAATGGACGTGCATCATCCTACGGCCTATTAGTGTCATGTCTGGGGGTGTGGGAAGATGAACATCAGCAGTGATCTCTCCTAGAAGATCACAATGTGGAATGTCATCAAAGTGAAGAACGGCAGGTCAGCAAGCTTGAACAATCTGGTGAAGAACTGTGGTTGTATCCATCTCCAAGGCCATACCGAAAGCCACGGTCATGCATAATCAAATGTCTGTCTCGTATCTTCACGGCTGCTCCTATCCACAAGTCCAAGGCCATGAGAATCAGAGGAGGAATCATGATATCTCTGGACAAGCATGACTAAGAGCAAAGGCAAGATGAATGTCTGGAAGGCCTAGTACTGACTGGACTTCTAGAGATGGACGTGGGCGTGAACCAAAAGAACATCTCTCGTAGCTGAACTAGGAGAATTCACCACTCAGGATTTTTTTATCGAGCCCTGTAGTCCTTCCTCCAAACTTGCACAGGACAAATAGGAAACAAAGGACCTAACATAGAGTTCCTCTCAGAACGAGATATTTTAAAGTGAAAGAGTGATGTACGAAAAGCATCACCCACGGGTACACATACGTGTGCGGTCCAAGGATGAAGAGTCACAAGCAGACACGGAGATAGTCACGGGTATGGTCCAAAGGCGAGTAGGGAATACATATGTGAGCTGGAGAGTCATGGCTGTGGTCCAAGGGAGAGTGGGGAACACATACTATGTGAGCTGGAGGGTCACGGCCGTGGTCCGATGGCAAAGGAGAAGAGGAGATTGTCCTGCGTTTCTTAGAGAAATAGAGGGTCAGCATTGAACTTTTTAATCCTACGTCTGACAGTGGAGCAACGAGAAGACAACGAGGATGAAGAGGGCAGAGAAGAAGAAGGATATCTACACCACTGCCTCTAAGAACACAGCCATAATTCTCTTGAAAGACCATGTCAACTTTGTCCAACATATCTTGAACAAGAGAGTTCGTTGAAGGAGCAGCTGCAGATGAAGTCATAACAGAACCCTGCTATGACAATTCTTATTGTTTTTTACCGGTTTCCAGCTGGCACCAGAAGACCACAGGTTTATTCTGCATATGAACAATCTAATTTTCAGCCCATCACAGATGTTTCACAATAATAGTAATATTATTCATGTGATAAGGTATGAAAACTCAGGCTAACATTTCACCATCCAAAAAAATTTTAAGCTACTTATTTATTGCATAGGTCGAAGTCTAAAGAATACCAGATAAACCGACTAACAAATCAAAACATGTCCTCTACTGCACAGATAAACCTATGGTCAGATTATTACTTCAAAGTCCTCTGTCACTGTTAATGGAAAGGTCTACCATTAGCCCATAAAAAGGTAGGTGTTTGTTACAAGGTTCTTCCGTGTTCCTGTTATCTATTGTTAAACTGTTGTTTTCAAAATATTCATTTTAAAAGGTATATATCTACTTATACAAATATAAAATGGCTTGTTATTGAACCATGCACATGTGCTTTTCTAATATGGCTAAAAAAAAGGTACATATTCAAGAGAAAAGTACATATAGATTTACTTTATTCTCTCTTCCAAAACTAAATACAGAACCTCAGATTTTGAGGCTAGTTATCAAATTACTGAAACATAAATCAGAGATAATGGTATTTTTGTTTTAAGTGCAGCATTGCAAAGGAACAGAATTTAGATCATTCCAGTATTCTCAATGCTCCAAAAATTACGGTAAATTCCAGTGTGTTATGATAAGAAGCCTTGTGAAATCATGGAAGCACATTGTATTTTATGACTTTGATACCAATACATAAGACAAAGTCATATCGTTTTAATGTAATTAAGGAGACAGAAGCAGCAGTATTTCCTTTTATGGCTATGGTAAATAACCAGAGTCCAACAAATGTTAAGTTGTGGAATACTTAAGGCATTAGTCTGGATCATTCTGCATTTGCAAATCCAACAGCCTCTGATCAATATATGCATCTTTTCTGATGCTACATACTTAAACTAATAAAGAATAATTCTCCTGAGCATGGATTTCAGTTATGACAAGAATTTGATCAAGAGTACCCATGAGAGAACATAAAGAAAAATAATAGAGATTTAAAAATTTCATATAAATTTTCACAGAGGCATGTAAATGTACATGACCTTCAGCATATCAGTGTTAAGCTAGCTGAGCAAATGATTTCAGAAACAATTGTGAAATATATATTTTGGGAACAGGATTATTCCCGGGTAAAGACTGGGAAAGCACAAGTTAATTCATTTCACTTGCAGATTCCTGGTACCTTATGACAAAAGGGCATCCAGAAAAGCATACCGACAGTCCTTTACAGATCAAAGTTAAATCCTTGAATGTATGTTGAAAATGACAAAATCAATGAAACTGAATGGGAGTAAATGTCTTTAAAAGCTTCAG
Source organism: Macrobrachium nipponense (assembly GCF_015104395.2). Classification (NCBI taxonomy): domain Eukaryota; kingdom Metazoa; phylum Arthropoda; class Malacostraca; order Decapoda; family Palaemonidae; genus Macrobrachium; species Macrobrachium nipponense. The sequence goes on along the minus strand of NC_087208.1, from coordinate 60,571,023 downwards.
AAGACTGATGATTTCCTCAAAATCTTTGCCTAAATTGCTAAATATGGTAAAAGACTATCACATCACATCATATTAACATACAAATTAAATCAAGATGGGCTCAAGCATTTCTTTGCTTGTCTATGACCTATGGAAGCTTACTATCAGCAACCATTCAGTTATAAAGGAGAACAAAGTTATATCACAACTTTTAGGGAAGGACAGTTCTCCTACGGGATCAAAATATAACAGACAACTACGTACTGTCATTCTGCAACTTTTTGTTTCATTTCCTAGACAACTGCAATGTAGAAGGATAAGATAAGAAGTAGAAGTAACATCGGGCCTGATAATCAACACTTCTAGAATGCAGTACAGAATGCCAGTTTAGAGTATTTTGGTGGAATAATTCCAAAATAACCATATCTTGGGTCAGATGTATCAATTGGAGATAATTCATGGACAGGTATAATAAGCAGAGGCAATAAAGGATTAATTTCTGAATTACAAGTATTATTAATCAAATCTATATTTAATGAAAAACTAATGATATTAAACATTTGGTAAAATACAATGAGCATTCTATATGGATGATAAAATAAACATTCCACATGACTTGCTAGTGAATGGGGTTCCTGGTGACATCACAGAACTTACCCCCTCAGAAGGTTCCCCCCCTTTTACCCCCAACCTCCCTAGTTTACCTGTGTGGGGGTTGACCTAGTATTCTTTAGACCTTCCCATAGGTCTTATGAATTAACATGTAAATGAAGAAAAGACAACTTCTACGCTTTGTACTTTATAAATAACATTCTGACAACTTATGAAAAGTTAACAAAATCTTCAGTAGATGCATATTGATTAAGGTTTACAACAGATGCCATAGCAATTTTCTTATTACTTAGCTTATATACGTAAAAGTTGAAACACATTAGACTAAATCTGTATGAGGAAAAGATAACTGGTATGTACTTGTGCCCTAGAAAATAAGCTACTGACAGCTATTAATAAACAATTGATAAAACTTTAATATTCCATGAACTAACTTGAGCTTTAATTCTGTGTACCCAGTTGTATTTCACTCTGATATCTCTGTAATGGGAAAAAGAATGTTCAAAGCTACAAAAACATTTGGTTACAAGCTCTTATACCGGTAGAGTTTAACTTGGTGGATAAGAGACCACAGCAGTTCGTTTATAGCTGTGGTGAAATTTGTTAATACGTATAAGCAAGACCTGGTGCTTATAGCCACTTGACTTTCACCATATAGACACTGTAAATTTTCTTGCTATTTATTTCGAAAAGAGGGTTTCCTATACAGTGTAGTACTTGCAAATATGGTATGCAGAATCTTTTAATGGCATAAAAAACTTCTTTGCAAAAGTGACTTTAAAAGTTTAATAAAATACATATTAACTAATTACCTGTATTATTAGCTGATGAAGTAAGTGTGTGGATGGAACCTGTTGAACTACATCTTGAGTAAGGATATCTGTGATCTGCCTCACGCTCCTCACCTGAGTGAATAACTACATATCTTTAGGTTAGAATAATATCAATTGAGGTGTTCACAATATTAAGGGTCACCAGAGCTCCAAGTCTCAATTTTTTTTTTTTTTGCTCCAGTCTTCAAATATCCTACTTTACCCATGGAAAAGAGTACGTATTTGCATATGTTAGACTTCAAAGTGGTCGAAAATCCCATTATCTAACAAGGGTGGTGATATGCATATTTGAAAATGCCAATTCACCAATGCGTTTTTCTCACGATTTTTTTTTTCTAATCAGCCCCTGGAGACCCTTAATATTGTGAACGCCTCAATTATGAATTACATTTTTTTAGGCTAATTAAGATGGCACCAATGATAAACTATGCGCCCATTATTAGGCATGTAGAGTACAGGATGTGTAAACAAAATAGCATGATCACCCAGAGATGACTGGCAAGACCAGAACTAAGTGCACTGGGGTGGTAGGTGAGTTATTAGAAATTATTTGTTAATAAGAAATACATCAAATTTCAAATATTTCGTGTGTCCCACGAACTGTATAAATCCCCTACTATTACCCATGTTTAAACTTCCAGTATGGTGGACAGAGGGTATTTGACTAGCCGAATAGTGGTTAGAAACTATTTTCTTAACAATTACATTAAACTAAAGATGTTTAGCAATCAAAGAAGCTTGATGGAACTGCTTTAAAATACATTATGAGGTTTGTATTTATAAAACAAAAATGTTATCACCTTAAATCACTAAACACTGATTAGTAGTTTACAAGGGCAGTACATATGCCGAGACTTGTAAGCTTATCAACTGTCAGTTCTTTGCATTTTAGATCACCTTCCTCTTTCAAGAGGAACAAGTAAAGTATAATCGAGACAGAAACTTATGAAAGGGCAAAATGTTCAACAATGGGACCATACCTACAGACACCTTTAACTATTCATCTTACTCAACTAACAGGTTTCACCAGCAATACACCCAATACACATCCTTTCATACCAACAGGGGAACAAGAGACAATGGAAGTCCCCAAGAAGAGGCAGGGAAAGAGGATTTCCCGAGCCCTCCTCACCAACTTCACCTTCTTAAGTGAAGGCTTGTCTTTAAGATAAACTGAAATCATAGAACTACGTAGTCCTTCCCAGAAACAAAATCCCCATCTCACAGGTACAAGTCAGGTTTGAAACAAAAATTCTGACCAAGAAAATTTCCATGCACTGGACAAGAAGTTCAAACCATGCTGAGTAAGGAAGCTATAAGGGAAATATTACTGGAGTCACCAGGTTTCTTTAGCAGACACTCTAGTGCCAAAAACCTTGGGGGAGTGGCAGGAGCAGCCATAGACCCAAGTCAGCCAAACAAGTTCCATCTGAAGGTCCATCCCCACAGGAGACTTCTAAGCATTTTTGAACCTACAAGCTGCATAATTTCAATACTTCATTCACCAAATTCAACTATATTTGATTCCTCTTGGAAGAGAGGTTTCCAAGTCAAGGTCTTACGTTCTGATCTGTTAAGGATGTCTTGTTAGTTGAAAGTGCCTGCACAGGGAACAACTCCCTTTTTACAGTGGATTCAGGTCAGATGTCCTCGGGATTTTTGGTATAGTATATGAAAAATAATAAATTGATGGATTGGTAATGAGACCTGGCAGGTGTGAAGAAAAAATCTAAATTATGCAAAAAATGGTAAGTTGTTCTATATGGTCAAGAAATATACAAGATACAATTACTGCAACTGAATGTCACAACCCAAAAAAGATGTCTGAGTGGAAGACCTGTCACAAAGGATATAATTACACTATGTGTACGAGAAATACAAGGCACTAAATAAAATTTCTTATCTTTCTGGCTTATACATTCACACACACTCACATACATACACACCTCGCAGAGTCGGACACTACTCAATAGCAACCAGTTCCTTCCACCTCATCCAGATCACGTTGAGTATCTTGGTTAATACACTATTGTCTGGGGAATGGAATAGAATATGAAATTTAGGCTTGAAGCCAAGCACTGGAATCCAGATGGATTATTCAGCGCTATTGTGAATGTGGTTTGAGGTAAATATTTATGGTGATGAATTTATAAATTAAAAGAATAAAATAAAGGGGATTTTAAAATTATGGGAAAATCTGATATACCCCATAAAAATTATAACTTCGCTTTCGAGTGTGCAAACGAGAATAAAAAAAATTTATACATACATACCATACATATACATACATACCTATGAGTATAAACATGCTTATAAAAACAACTTCAAGTGTATATACTTACTACACTTGGCAATGTACCAAGAGGTCAAATATTAAATTTCATTAAAAAGGTTAATGTCTTTGAGGAATCCAACAATGTTATTAACAGCTACATCTGTACCAAGCAGTTCTGCTATATCCCTGCCTACTAACCCATGTCTCTGCCGTGCTACAGAATACCTATGGCAATGTAATATAATGTGTTCCAAAGTAAGAGGGAAGTCACACTGCATACAGACTGGTGCAGTTACCTCATCTAAGAAAAACCGGTGGGTCAACGGAGTACGTATGGCCAATTCTCAGACGACATAATATAGTTTCTACCCTTCGGTTTTGTTGGAATCCAGGTGGCCAATGTTCAATACTTTGTCTGATCTTCCTGTACTTTTTATTATTGGTCAGGAGGGGAGACAACCAAAGTGCTTGCCATTAATTTTTTTATATATGAGCGGATAGTCCATTTTATGTCAGTAGTAGGAATATGGTGGAAGAGAATGTCTTCTTTAATAATGACATCTCGCCCATGCAAAAAAGGACTGATTTGAATTTGAAAGCAAGCTTATACTACAACCATTCTTGAATATGTTGGACAATTGTATGTTTAAGGTTATATTGCTTAATGGCCATGAGTGCACTATAAGAATCTGAATATCTGGTGAAATTATTACCCCGTGGAGCAGAAACAATCTCAAGAGATTTGGCTAATGCAGTTAATTCAGCTGTAAAAATAGAGGCATTATTAAAAAGTCTGCCCACATATGAGCTATTACCATGAACAAAGGCACAACCAATACCACTTGATGTCTTTGATCCATCAGTGAATATTTTAACAGAACCCGAATGCATTTGGTCGTGATCAAGAAAACAAGCCTTCACTTCTTGGACATTGGCAGATTTTTTAACCACAGCTTTTATACAGACCGATGGTTCTGGGGTCAACCAAGGAGGCAACTTAGAGCAACATCTTGCCTTAATTTTTTGGTCTTTAATAGACACACTGTCAACTGCAGCATTAATTCTTACATGAAAAGGCTTGGATGCTCTAGCATTTGCAAACTGCTGTGGATTGTTTTGGTTAAGAATTGATGCTCCAGGGTTTTCTGGGGAACCTCTTAGTTTGACCATATACTGCAGTCCCAGTTCCTCTAGAGAGAGCTATTCAGTGTCAGTATATAGACTTTCAACTGGAGATGTCTTAAATGCACCAGAGTATATGCTTAGTCCAGCATGATGAACTACATCCAACTCCTTAAGTTTGCTTGCACTTGCTGAAGTGTAGATATGGCAACCATACTCAAGCTTTGATTTACAAAAGTCATATAACCGTAAAAGTGACCTCTTATCAGGAGCCCAGTTAAAACCTGAGACTACTTTTAAATGTTGAGGGACTTCTTTACCATAATTTTTAAGGAGTCAATATGACTAGCCGATATTAGTTTCTTATCAAACATCTTCCTAAAAACTTCACCTCCTCCTCATATGGTACTAGTGTGTCTCTCAGCTTAATATTTGGGATGGTTCCCTTTCAAGTACTTCTAGTAAAATGAACTACCACAGTTTTGGAAGGGGAGAATCAAAAGCCATTGTCATCCACTCAATTGCTGACTGCATTAACTGACTTTTGCAAGAAATTACAAGCTGCAATAGTATACCATAACTAGTATAACTAATGAAATAAATAGCAAGGTCATCCACAAACAAAAATGCCTTTACTGGAGGTGAGACATTCAACAATGCTGTTTACAGACACAGCAAATAAGGTGACTCTCAATACACTGCCTTGTGGGACACCTTCCTCCAGCTCAAAAGCATTAGACAAGGTATTTCCAATTCTAACTTTAATATATCTATCAGTTAGAAATAACCTGATGAAATTTAACATAATACCTAGTGATAATCTTAGTAGTGGGTCCAGAGTGGAATGATTTCTCCTAAATCCAAATTGGAGAGATGATGATAAACCATTTTTCTCCAGATGCCACATTAGTCAAGAATTCACCACCTTCTCAAACAATTTGCACACACAACTTGTAAGATTTTAGCTTGTTGGAAGATGTGGATCTTTCAATGGTTTCTTAACAGGAACATTGCAATCTTCCAAGAAGGGGGAAGAGTACCAGTTTCCCATATTTTGTTAAAAGATTTTAAGGAGATAAGATTTAGCAGAACCTGGAAGATTTTTCAGCACGCTATAAAGAATGTTATCATTCCTGGAGGATGCTGATTCAGATGATAAAGCATCCTTCAATTCCCTTAAAGTTAATTTAGAATTATAAGATTCACCATTTCCAGAATTTAAATTAAGGGAGATGGTTGAATTCCTAATATTCTGGAAACGAGTTGAATGGTTCCAAGAACTTGATACTTCAGAGAAACTCTCACCCAGTTTTTCAGCAACTTCATTAGGCTTGATGACAAGGTCTCCATTGATTTTCAGACTAGGCATTGGTGTTGGAACATATTTGCCACCTAGTTTTCTAATTTTTTTTTCCAGATCAACCATTTATATAAAAAAGCCAGAATTCTCTTTTTACTTTTTAAAAATAATTCCTCTGTCTTGCCATCGCTCATTGGTAAATAGATTTTGCTGCTGCAGACTGACTGGATTTACAATGCCTGTAACATTTCCTGGTAATTTTCTTTAAATTACCACAGGTTTTATCCAACCATGGAACAGCAGGTCTGCATGGTTTCCCTTTAGTCTTTGGTATAGAGTTTTCAGCACTGTTCAATATTTCAGAGGCAAAGTACTCATAAGCCTTCATATGGGACTAGGGCGACTCAAATTCCTGAGAGGTTAATACCTTCTTGAAATATGATCCAATCTGCTGTCTTTTCCTTCCATTTAATAAGAAAATTTGAGGGCACATTTCTCACAAACTTCAGATGAATGGGAAAGTGATCACTGTCATGTAGAAATTCATCTACAGACCAGTTAAAATCCAAATCGAGTGAAGAGCAAATACTCAAGTCTATAGCAGATGAATCATCTGTGTGGACATTATGATAATATGTCACAGTACCATCATTAAAAAAGTGTAAGATCATTATTATTAACAATGTCATCAATGATCTTACCCTCTGTGTCTAAATATTTACCACCCCAAAGTGGATTATGAGAATTAAAATCACCAAATATAGTAAAAAAGGAGAAGGAATTTGATCAGTTAAAAATTGAATGTCCCCAAAAGTGAACTTACATCTTGGGGGAAGGTAAAGAGAGCAGATTGTGATTTCACAGTCAAAAGTAGCTCGGATAGCAATTGCTTGAAGCTGCGTGTTAAGGGGAACAATACAATGTTGCAAAGATTTAGCAATAACTATTGCAGCTCCTCCATGGGCACAGTTCCCATCTGTGGGGCTCATCTTATAGATCTCCTAGTTTAGACCCGAATTGTACGCTGCATCTCCTAACTTAGTTTCTTAGAGACATACAACCCCTGGATTATGCTCATGCAGTAATATTTAGAATTTCTGAGCGAATCCTTAGTCCCTTACAGTTCCACTGTAAAATGTCCAGATTGAACTTTTATTGCTTGGATCTACCAAGGGCAATTCAACTGTAATCTATACTATAGCTTTTGTTTATTTTCCGTGTGGGGCTTTATAGAGTTTCTCTAGATTGTCTTGATATATGAGGCTTATCATTAGATTTGTTGTGTTTTTTATTGGCTTTCTGACACAGAGCAGAGTGAACCTCTACTACAATAGTCTTAGTATCCAAGGAACTTGATTCCTTGGCTGTTTCTGAGGCAAACGTACCCTCATTGTCGACCTCACTTTTGTTACTCTTTTTATGGAGTTGGAATATGTCCATACTTTGAGCAGGTGGAGAGGATGAAGGAGTTCTTATTCTTTTTGGAACTTTGGTTTGTTCGTGTTCCATTTCTTCAAGGGTTTCTTGTTGCAGAGATGGGAGAGAAAAAGGGAAGGTCTTATCAATTGGAGATGATTCTACTATAAAAGTAGGCACATCTACTACTGTCTGGGGAAAACATAACTTCTTTATACTTTATTCACATTTATGTCTCAGAAAATACTGTTCAAAATTAAAATCCATACCCTCTTATAACAATATTCAGCATACAGTGGATTTAACCTTTAACATACCTTCATGGCCTGGATTTGCTTCAGCCATTGTGAAATCTTTACTCCACTGTCTTTGGAAGAATATTTAACCTGAAAAAATAAACAGTTTTAAAACAAATGCATAAATTTTTTTCATTACTGAACTATGAAGATACAACTATGTAAAAATCCCAACTACTACAGTACCAATATTTCATAATCTATACATGTGCCAGACAAATAATTCTCACTTAAGTCTAAACTATGTTATCAACTATACAGGTTGGGTTAGGTTTGAATTTATATTTCATCGTAGTCATTTAACCATTTCCTAAACCATTTATCCTAGAAAAGCCAGTCTCCTATCCAGATATGACTGGAACACGATAAATTGCATTAAAATTGTCATTTTGAAAAATAAACTTTTATTTTCAAATGTACAACCTGAAGTCTTTATATGGATGTACCTTTGGTTAAAGCTTGTTCAGTCAATAATGCAGGGGTGGAGTTACGGTAAAACTTTACAAAAGTTGCGTAACCTATATATAGCATTATAAATTAAGACAACAACATGCTTGTCGACCAGCTGATTTCTTTATGATTTCATCACACTGGAATCTATTATTATTAGTTAACAATATTGAGGCAACTTGGGGTGCTATGTTAAATCTAAACTTTGTGCCTTGCTAAAAAGTCAAAAGTTAACTCCCGATCCCTAGATATTATAGAAATATCAACGATACTTAAATCAAAGCCCTGTGTCATTCGTGGGTGGAAATCAAATGGACAAATTCAGTGCAAGTCGAGAAACAAAGCTGAATTGGGCATAATCCTAAGCCTATGATTAGCTAGCCTGGATAAAATTTAAATAAGTGAATATGATAGGTCAATTAAAAAAAACCCACGCATGTGCAGTAACAAGAACCTGGTCAGCACATGCTCAAATGGTTTTAACCCAGCTTTCGAAATTCCCTCTACCATAATGACATACCGTGACGATCGAAAGAACTAGTGGAGAGCGACCTTATGTGCCACCATTAACAATGACTGGGGACTTAAGAAAAATCCTGTCTCCTAACAAAATTGTGTGATAATGAGATGATCGTATTTTGGTCGGGTAAGTATCCCATTAGGTATAGGTATTTTAGGATGAAGAATGGTTAACCCTTAGGAGGCTGGGTAATAAATCGATATGCAGCATCCCATGCTGGCAAAACTTTGAGGTCAGCAAATTAACGATAAAAACATGTCAACAGAAAGAGAATATGCAAATGCACATGGTGAGAGAAAAAAATTCTAAAAACTTTTCCCTACCTTCCACAAGAAGTTGAAAATGACTACTACCTATATTTACAACCCCTTGTGGGCCCTCTTTTACAACACAATCATAAATTTTACCAACTTATATAGGTTTTTTCTTAATAAATAATTTTCTATTTTGTAAAATTATAATTATAGCTTACACAATATCAAAACAGATAATAAATAAAATCAGTAATAAATTCTTAGCATATTTGTTGAAAAATATTTATGTAAATTTACCAAGAACGTAGATTCAATAAGTTTTTTATTTGTACATGTTTTTCTAATATTTCTTTGCATTTTCTTTGCAAAATTACCTTTACAACTGATAGGTTAACTATCATATAAGACTATCATAAAAGACAAACAAAAACCAACAGCAACCCTTGGTGTATTTATGAGCAGATTTACAGGATCAATCTGTCCACCACCCCAAACCTGCCATTACTACTCCCGAGGAGCAATCCATCCATTTAAGGTTACCTAATCTAAGTAATAGAGGCACGTCGGACATTTCTTTGGGAAATTGCAGTTTCCTATAGTATTTTGGTTGCTTATTAACAATTTTCTATTAATTTTTGGCGGTCGACTGTAATTAATAAGTAATTTACCTTAGAACTCTATGCTATGGTAAGGGGACCTGCTGGGATGATTAGAGGCGCTTAATAGTACAAGAAAAAATCTTCAGGTTTGTACATTTATAAGATGGTCAATTTACCTTTAAAAATTTGCAATTTGTTCCATGGATGTAGGCTAAACTAAACCATCTTTATAAAGATTCGCACCTTAGTGGGTGGGAGGTTTGACTCACAGAAAAGGAAATTAAAGCACTATTAAGCCATTAGCCTCTGGCATGTCATACATAGCCTAGGTACACAGGTACTGGGCTAGCTACTGTTATTAATTACCTAGCTAATTACTTTAGGTAATTCTACATAAAAGTTCCGCACGGACTGCAAGGAACATAACCGCGGATACGACATCCACTAGGGATTGGGGCGTCCAATGTATTTCGCGGTGTTTAGTACTGGCCCCCAGAGGTTAATTACAGTCGTCCAAATAAATATTAATTAAAATTCTTGTTCAGGAGGTAAAACTGCATAGAAAAACAGCAACTGCCATAGTCTAGGCCGCCGCGGAATAGTACCCTAGATCTACCAATTACTACTAGGCTAGCTAGCCCCTAAAGGTATTAGGCTATAGCTAATACCTAGCTATTAGATTATATTATTAATTAGTAGTATTAATTACAGAGGATGAACCCTATTCATATGGAACAAGCCCACAGGGGCCATGTCAATAGAAGAAGAAGAAGACGAAGAAAGTCTTAAATAGACAGAAGATAGGCCTATTCACATTTACGGTTCTACTAGGTAGGTATCTACCTAGTATAATGAACAACTTCGTTACCTAATTTATTTCAACGACTAGGCTAGGCCTAGCTACCGACTACCTACGATGTCCACTGTTTGTATGCACAAATATAAACAAACAAAAAAACACCAGGAAGGTTATTCTACGTGTTAGGCTTACTGTATCGTTGACCGTTGTTGTCAAGGGTAGGCCATGCTCACAGGTAAACAACCAATGGCTGAGGTACGATAACTACCAGAAAAACTATTGTATAGTATTCCTAATAGGCCTAATCTTGCCAGTATTAGCCACGTCTACTTAAAAACAAAATAAATTAGCTTTAAAGCATCACCATAACAATGCATTTACGATTTACCTTTACCCAGATCTTATAAATTTTTCAATGGAGCTGACAATATACTAGATACTACTTCGAACTTTCGAAGTTCTAATCTAAATCACTCACTACTACCTTCGTCCTAGGTCCTCCACAGATCTCGAAAGCACCTACTTATAGAGAAGATTTTTTTTTGAAAAATAAAATATCTGAAATTTAATTTACATTTCGTTTCAATTTCCCATTTCATTCCATGCTAGTTGCATAAAATAACTGAATTATACAAATATGTTCGTTAAACATAAAATATGTTAAATTTACATTATTTACATTGTTGTAATCTCGATTAAGTGCGTGTCATCACTTTCAGCCATATTAGTTTGACCAATGAGGTGAAGGGGCGTAACTTGCAGAGGGTCCAAGGTAAATAAGAACGGAAGGTAAATCGTTCAATTAAGGCCATAGGTAGTACTACTACTACTTATTCGGAGAGAGATATGCAATACTGCAAACATCTAGCCATAAACTGTTAGCATACATTATAAATTTATAATGAGATATGCTAGGTTGTGCTAGCTATATAGGGCTGGGTTCGGTACCTAATAGCTAGTAGGTATATTTTGTTTTAACTAGGCTATCTTACCCGAGAGAAATGAATTACCCTAAGTAACCTACTTAGTAGCTATACCTACTTGAGGACAGTCCAGGACTGATCTACAAACATGCAGCTGACACTTCCTAAATAAGGATTAGGTTAATCAGATTTGGCCTTGATAGCTAATTCTAGGGTACTAGGTAGTATATACCTGTGACAGGTAGGTCTCGCTCTTGGCTAGCCTACCTATGCAATGACGTTTCCTAACCTAACCTAATCCAGACATTCTAAGCATCCATTTATAAGCCAACCCATATCAGTCAGATCTTGACTTTAGTCTGGATCATGGTCCAGCACTGTCTCTCCAATGAAAGTTCTTAAATTTTGGTATTTATTTACAAAACTGCGAATCATTAGCCTAAAAAATTGGCTCTGGCAAATGCAATGAATTGCAAAATCAAGGAAATATCCTTGCAGGGAAACTAATGATCAAAATCGTCATTCATCTTAGGAATGAATCTATGTTCAGGAATAGGTCTGTATGAGTAGGTAGTGGGTATTTCATTTTTCAGGGCCTGATGATTAAATTAGTTTGAAAAAGGCTTGCACATACTGCGTAATTATCTATCTAGCTTGAGTAGCAAAATATAATTTTCATCTTGGAGAACACATGTCTCTGATTTAATATCAATGGACCACTTTATAGGAGTAATTTTAAACATGCCTTAAAAGGGAGATTCTTATTGGTGAATGCTGCAAGAAACTCCAGAATTACTACGTGTTCTGTCGGACAATTATGCATTTGCTTAAACTATGGCAGTTGCAGTTTTTCTATGCAGTTTTACCTACTGAACAAGAATTTTAAGTAATATTTATTCAGACAAATGTAATTAACCCCCCAGGGGCCAGTACTAAACACGGCGAAATACATTGGATGCCACAATCCCTAGTGGATGTCGTATCCGCGGTTACGTTCCTTGCAGTCCGTGCGGACTGCTTCTGTAGAAATACCGATAATTAATGCGTCACCTACATAATGATTTATATTAATTTGACAGCTACTAATTAGGAGAGAGCAAACAAGAAATTTTGTATTTGACATGAGTTTTCTTGAAACCAAACATTTTCATTGTATATACGTACTGGCAGTCTCCGGGTTACGACGGGGGTTCCGTTCTTGAGACGCATCGTAAGCGAGAACATCATCAAAAATCTTAAGAAAACCTTACTTTTAATGCTTTGGGTGCATTCAAAACTATGTAAACTGCATTCTTATTGCATTTTTCATCAAAAAAACATTCAAATACTGATTATTTTGCATTTTTGGGGTCATATTTCTTCTGTCAGATCAGTGTTGTAGGCATTGTAACCCTGGAAATAATTTCTGATAAATATAATTGAAAAGCACCTTAACCTCGGAACATCGTAAGCCGAACCCGTCGTAACCCGGGGACTGCCGTACTGTATAGCCTTTTGCATCACTGTTACTGTTATCACTTGTTCCTCCTCCTCCTCCTCCCACAAGACCCCATTATTGTCAGAAATGTGTGTTCTGGAGAAGACAAAAGTATTTGGCATACCCCAAGATCGATGAAAGAAGCTAGTCCCAACATGAGATAGAACCATTTACACCTCCTAATTATATTATCACATAAATTACTGTTAAGCTCAATTTTATTGATGCCAATTATTTAAGAATGTTTCATTATATTTGTAGAACTAAATGAGCTTTCCTGTGTAGCACGGGACAAGCCATGACTAATAGGCTTCATGCAAATTAGTTTATTTTTCAGAAAACGTCCATTAAAAAGCCTTAGATTCTGGTGTAATATCTCATTGTATGCTGTAAATGATCTTAACCTGCATGTGTGCCATCCATACTACATAATATAAAAATAATTTTATATCCAATAATAGTGACTAAATAAAAATACTAGAATAACACAAACTGTCATAGGAATGCTAGATGTAAATCGACATCCCTAACCTTGCCTTTAATCAAGTTTTTTAGAATTGCAAATCTCTTACTTTATTTATACTTTTTGTTATAAGTAGTACAGTATGTACCATAAGTGTGACTGATGATGCTTTTGAAAAACTATTATACATATACACTTTTTTAATCATGTACGTATGTTGATGCAAGACAGTATAAAGATTAATAAGTGAAAAGGAAAGATGATAAATTTTCAGTACAAAATACAGTACAGTGTCTTTATTGAGAATTGGTTGTCTCCTAAATGCTAAATATAGGATATTACAGTTTTTTTAAGTAATTAAGAAATTTATTATGCAGCTGTGATTAATGATAATTTTTATTTCAGGGATATGTACTGTACTCTAACAGATAACAAATAATTTGGATAAAAGTGGATTAAATCATACTACAAATGATGCAGGTGTGTTTTCCTATCTCTGAGCAACTTTTTCATATATAATAGAATGTTCTTAGTGCATTCCAACCATGATTCTCAGAATAATGTGATCACACTTCAAAAATATGTACTTCAAAATCTCCATTTATTTTGTAAGTGCTCATGTCTGCTACTTGAAAAAAAATAGACCTTATACCCGCCTGAGATTGTGCTCTGTTTCTATGGGGATAATCTTATTTACCAGTACTACTACTAGCCCATCAGTCTCTTGCAATTGTTTTACCTTTTCCAAAACATGACAAGTTTTTTAGTAATTTGTAGTGCAAGCTGGAAACTGGTAAAAAACATATAAAATTTAGAACAAGTGCTGGTGGCAAATGGGTTTGGCCAATTGGATGACCACCCGCCCTCTTGTTGTTATTTGCTCATTTTTTTCCATTTTGGCATTAAAATTCCTGTACAGGACTCCATTTGCATTTTGCAATCATGTGCATCTCCTGTAGGATCACCAGCAATATCCAATACACAGTACTGTGGCATTCAGCTTAAAAATTCTCATGCACAAGAAAGAAAAGTCAGTCCACAAAGCCATGGCTGTAACTGTACTGCCAGGGGTAAAAGCTACATCCTATTTAAAATGTTTTGTTGTCAAAACAACTTGTGAATACAGCTACTTCTCTGTAGATGCAGGTTTGCTATAAAAAGGGTATCCCAACTCAATTGAATATGATTTGAGAAGAGGCAAAATCCTTATATGAATCCCCAGGGTAAGCAGAAGACCCTCTGTCTCCAGTGACTTAAGGCATGTGCATTTTGTTCCCAATCATTTATTCTCTTTATCCAGTACTAAAGATTAGCTGCTGAAACTTTATAGTACTTGAGAAGTTGATACAATACATTCATTAAATTGTTTGGACAGGTCTTGCCTTTACCAATCATAAATTCTTTCCCTTACTCCATAGGTTTTATATTTTTCTTCATTTGTTCATTCCTTTTCATTTGCTGCTCAGTTTTCAAAACTTTCAAGTTTATATGACCTTAATAAGAAGTATAAAAGTACCTTCAGTACTCTGATTTAGTGTAATTATTAATTTAATTCATTTTAGTTATTATTATAATGTACTGTAGCTTAACAAGACATAAAAATTACAATACTAGGCTTTCATCTGCAAGATTTTAATTTAACTGAGAATTGAAAATCGAGCAAGTTCAAGTTCGAATTAGCTGAGAGAGCTAAGTGAGAGTAATGCTATATCCAGGCTCAAGTTTCTTTAAATGTCTTATACCATTAGTATTTTTTGTAATGTATTTTTTCTTTGGACAATTAGAAACAGGACTTGTGGGGTCCTGTTTCAGGTGACTCTGGAACTCCTGTTGAATGCAAGTTTGAAGATTCCTTCTCTCCACGGTGTTTGGCATCTGACCAAGAAAATTTTGTTACCGATGGTAAGTCCCCCATAACAATATTCATCTTGGTAATTATATGTGGATGTGATTTACAATGTTATTTCTCTATACCAATTAGACACTGCAACATAGCTTCACAAGTTGCTGATTGTATGAATTTGAATGATAAACACCTTACCTTTAATTAATCCTAAATACCGTAGGTATACAGTATCTTATTCTTGCGCCAGAGGTAGGTTTGCACAAAAGTATCTTCAACATATTGTCTGGACGTCCTGTTCTTGACGCTGATCCAGTCCTTGCATGATTCCATGGTCAAGTCCATGTCCTGACTGGAATTAAGCCATTGGTTACAAATCTTGGTCACTACATGGGACTACATATCCTGATGCATCCTAAGTCAGCCTACACTCCTCTCTCATACCATTTACGCTGCCTCGTCTTACACCTATATAGCCCAAAGCCTGGCTGAATCAGTAGTCAATTTGCTCTCTTCACTGTTCCTTTGCCCACAGTCCTGGCTCCTTACAGCAGCAAGATCCCTGTCCTGGCACTTATGGTTGCAACTAAAAGTCCTTTTCCACTATGCAATCCTGATCCTGGTGTGGCTCTGTAGAGGTAGAGGCAGTGCTGTTTTGCTTGGTCCTGTGCATCTGGTTGCAATTCCTGGCATCCAAGGATCCCAGCAATTGGCATGGTTCCATGGAAGCAGCATTGTCTCATGACCATGTATACCTGGTTTTTGATACCTGTGAATTCACATTGGTATTTCTCAACTCTTGGTATCAGCATGGTCCCAACCATGATGTCACCAAACTTACTCTGAAGAAGACAAAGCAGCAGCAAAGGAAATCAAGCTCTAATTCAGGATACTCCTAAATAACTCTGGGCAAAATTTCATTAGCTTGGCTTCACACATAGAATCTCCATTAAAATCTGGATAAGACTCTCTCAAGAAGGCAAGTATCTTTGTTTTGGAATGGGAGAAGGATCATCAAACCCGGGCAGGGAAAGAATGGACTGGATTATAGTTTAGGCCAAAAGCCAAGCACTGGGACTTATGAGGTCATTCAGTGTCAAAAGAGAAGTTGAGAGTAAAGGAGATTTGGAAGGTGTAACTGGAGGAAAACCTTGCAGTTGCACTATGAAATAATTGTTAGGAGAGGATGGAAAGCAAGATGGAAGAAAGATAATATGAATGGAGGTACAGTAAAAGGAATAAAAGGGATTGCAACTAGGGGCCAAAGGGACGCTGCAAAAAATTTTTTAGTAATGCCTACAGTGCACTCTTTGAGTCGATGCTGGGAAGGACATTAATATTGAAGAAGGATGATGTCCAATTTAGACTGAACAGAATTTGCTTAAGCTAAATCCACATCTGAGAGTTCTTGAGATTTACAGTTAATGTTTTTTTAAGTGTTTACTTCTCATTTGTTCTTATTACCTTATTTATCATAAAGAGTCTGAATAGCAATTTAGAGGGGAGAACAAAGGGAGAGGAGTCAAAAATAAGAAAAACAGACCAAGATGCAAGGAGTTTAATCACCCAGGCAGTGGGCAGTGGAAAAGCATTGGATCATACAAAATCTTGGGAGTTTCTGTAGTATGTATATTTATAATGAAGAATAATCCCAGAATAGTGCACTCACTGCACATGAGGCATAAAGGGAGGTACTCCATCCCAATTGGTTAATCATATCATGAGTTGATTTGATATAGAATTTAGGCCAAAGGCCAAGCACTGGGACCTAAGAGGTCATTCAGCGCTGAAATGACCCTGTTACACCTTTCAAAGGTTTGAAAGGTGTAACGGGGAAAACCTCGCATTTGCACTATGAATCAAGCATTAGGAGAGGGTGGAAAGTAAGATGAAGAAGGAGAATATGAAAGGAGGTACAGTAAAAGGCATGCTGCAAAGAAAATTAAGTAATGCCTACAGTGCTAAATCATAACATGCAAATGACGAATAGTCCAAATGATTAGGCATCTTTACAAATGTAGAATTTTGCAAAGGTGTTTTGTAAACACTAAGTGCCTGCACTAGAGGTGGTAGTACTTTAGTAGATTCACATCAGCCATGCATTTGATGTCTAGGCCAGTCCCTTACAGCGCTCCTGATTGGCTGTTGATAAGCCAATCACAGCTGGAAACTCTCAGTCTCTCTCTCGAGAGTTCACATGGGTAGGATCTATGTTCCACCTTCCCTGCGGGATACGTCTTTCAAAAGTATCCTTCAGGAGAGGTGGAATGTACATCCTGCCTTTGTGAACTCTTGAGAGAGACTGAGAGTTTCCAGCCCTGTGTTTGGCTTATCAACAGCCAATCAGAAGCATCGCAAGGGACTGGCCTAGACATCAAATGCATGGGTGATGTGAATCTACTATAGTATACAGTATACTTAAGGCTCTGGAAGTGGTGTGCTGAACCTCATGGGCTTTGATCCTGAATTGCAAGAAAAGCTCTTGAGAAATATCCAAATAAGCCATTGAAAAAGCATATTCAAAATAAAATTCCTTGAAAATAACAGATTACGGTGACATGTGGAGAAGCATGAGAAGCCCAGAAGAATGCAGTCTACTGGAGGAGTATTTTGACAGCTCTCACTGGGCAGAGAAGATTATTTTCAGTGGAAGAGGAAGGCAATGCAGGAATACTCACCAAAGACCAAGAACTTACACAGAAAAAAGATAGTTTATTAACTTACTGTTCTTCAGTTATAGTTACCACCTGATGCTGAACATTACCTAATACTAATCACTGATAAAGCACTTTTTACAGTGGAAACTAACACTAGATTGGGGAATTACAATGTTGTCCACTCAACATGAAAGCAAGAAGTCATTTACAAAAATCGTAATCTTAAATTCTCACCTATTACACAGAACAAACATAAGGAAAATATGGATTAAAATGTGAAATGAATAATCAGATGCTATGAAAGTGATCTAGGAAGCTCCTGGAAAACAGCCAAATTTGAAGATAATAGTGAGCTTTTAACAGCTGTGACACAAACATTGAGGCAGTAAACTACTTTGAACTCAAGATTCAAAGGCTCATGCACATGGCTACCTCCAGGCTAATGTACTTAGATACAGTACGTAATGGGTTTGCGGTGAAACAGAGCATTGCACTGTTGTACTGCATGTCACATATAGTGGTCTGTAGATGACATCTAGTACTATATTCAGCCTTAGATTTAACTATTTAATGTAGGCATTATAATTGTTCTTACAGATGATTATGTGCCTCTAGACGACTCTTCACAGTATCTAGCAGGCCTCGAACGAAAATTAGCACGTGTTCAGGGACGTAGTGCTGGTCGGAGACAAACAGAAAGTCGCAGGTTAATTGATGCTCTTGTAGGGTCTCGAGACGCACACGCTCATGAATTAGTAAATGCAAGTAATATAAGTAATGATGAGATTATTACTTCAGAGAGTGAACCAGCCCATCAGACTGGTGCAGTTGACCCCCAAGGTATGAAGGTTTTTTCTCTATACATACAGTACATCATAATTTTTGCTGTTGACTACAGATACTGTGCTGTATAGTATTTTTTTTCATCATTAAGTAACTTTTAATCAAGTAGTTTTGCATCGAGATGCATCTGCTGAGTTACAGCACAGTATATCTGTCATAAATCATAAATTCTTTTGTTTCATTATTTTATATGAACTGTAGGTGTACAATTGCTTATTACAAATTATATATTCTTGCATTTTAAACTTAAGACAATTTTAATAAATTATTAAATGCATCTTATCTAGATTTTTCTGTAACAGAGATAGACCCTTTGCAACTGACTAATTGTCATTGGAACAGGAGTAACAAAACTTGTTAAATAACAGTTTGTAATTTATAAAACATGAATATATAAAGTCATGTTACTCCTCAATTTAAAATGGATAACCAACCTCTCAAGGGATCCCTGTCAAATGGGGTAGGTCCCCATATACCTCTCATTCTAAAAATATTTAGTGTAAGATTAGCCCAGTATCCTTGGAAATTGCTTATTTCTTATAAATTTCAGTTTAAAATTCGAGGATCATCAATATGATCTGAAATAACACATTTTAAAGCATATTTAGACAACCAGAGAAGAGTGTTAGACAAAGCAGTGAGAGGAATTTGAAGGTTGAGTTGACTCGCTGCCCAGTGGCACCTGTTTACTGTAATTAGTTTCCTCTCTCATCATCCCCCAACCAAGTCTTCATGAAAACTAAGTACTATGCTGTTGTCTATTGAAAAATTTAATCTTGTGCTTCCAGAAAGATTTGTAAATTTATAGACTAAGACAAAATTGAATGTTGGTTTTCATGGCCTGTAAAATTTATAAGAATGTTTAAGCCCTTGAAATTATTATCAATGGTAGTCATATGATGAATCAAGTCATTTTTCTGCAGGTGCAATTGGTGCAATGATTAGACGTATTGCACCTGACAAGGTGGCCCTCACACATGAAGAACTGTGTCAACTTCTGGAGGCAGATTTCCTGTCAAAGATTCAGGAAGCAGCAGCAGCAGCAGAAGAAGAAGAAGAAGCAGCAGCAGCATCCAAAGAAACACATAGTGAAGTAAGAAATAATGATATAGCACAAGATGATGATAAAGTTAACCATGATCTGAGTGAGGAAAAAAAAATGTCTTCAGATGAAGGAGAAAAGTAGAAAAGTAAATATACTTAAATTGTTCCTACCTTGTAGTAATCTATTGAAAAAAAAACCTGCCAAGTTTTCCATTAATGTGTTTTATGTTTAGAAATGGTGCTCATAAGCAATAAAGTTACTTTGAAATAAACGGGAACTGTTTTGGTATGTGAACACAGTATAATTTTCTAGAAGTTACTTTCCAATCAGACACTGAACCATTATTATCAATATCTGTGTGGAAACAGAATTAAAAAAAAATCACTAATGAACGGTTTCCACAGACATCAATAACAATGGTTCATTTTATCGAATTAACAAAATATTCAGAAAAGTATCCTGTATTTACAAACCAAAACTGTCCATATTTACCAGTATTTAAACCAACATATATGTATATGCTGTAATTACACTGAAAAAGGGATGACAGATAGTGATAAAACTCAGGATTTTCCACTTGTCATACTTCTTTTAGAAGCTTACGCCTCTCAGATTTTGTCTTATTTCATCTCAGTGACACAGGCAAAATACTGTACTAATTAATCTTGTTGCTTCAAGTAAAATGTTTTTTTCAAGAGTCAAGTTATTTACTGCACAATGAAGTTTAAGTATGTTTTTTTTTTTAGAACAAGAGTTACACACACACATATCACAAGCTTCTCATCAGCACAAGAAGCGAGGTTTTATGTATAATTTCAGTATATTTATACGTACAGTTGAATAAGTAAAAAATATATATATATATTTCAGTAATACTAATTGATTAGTCCTTGGAGGCCTATCTCTATTGAAAAAAAATTAGGAAAGGCAACATTAATGTAAAACCTTAAATGCTGTTATTATAAGGCAGTTGACAACTTCCTTTTTTGTAGGTGGAGACACTAGAAAGCAACCAACTAAACATGAATTTCAGGACTAAGAATAATTTAGTTAACTAAAGATGTCCTTTCCCCATTAATATTTACTTTCTTATTATTCAAGTATAATTTTTACATGTTAAACTCTGCTTACCTTGAATATGATTTTTGAACATAACAGATGGAGAGGTTGAATAATATGCCTCCTCATTCTGAGAATTAAAAAAGCTGAAATGTGCACGATACTGTTCAATCTATTCTTACTCGTTATTTGCCTTTTTGTATGACATATAAAGCCCATGAATGGCTTATAGGAAGCCCTGGTATGTGATGAGGTATTCTGGACTTCTCAATTGATACATCTCCAGCGTGTTTGGATGCATATATTTATAATTCATGTTACTGTTATTCTCAAACCTATTTCACAATTATTTAGTAATTGACTTTGGTAGGTTGCTTGCACTACCTGCATGTTTTATGCAGTTTCAAACTCTGGTTGGCAAACCCTTCCATCTGTAGTTTTTAACAACTGAGAGGTAAGCATATCTAAGCTTTCAGAGACCCATAAACTAGTGTTTTTCTTGGACAAAATCTCCTTCAGATGAACTGTCATTATTAACTCTCAATCCCTCTTGATTCAACATGAAACCTGGTTCTCATCAATAGTCTCTATACCAAACTGTAAGGGAAGAGGAAGCCTTGACATACAATGATGGTTTGTTTACACAAAGCACGTGTATTATATTTATATTGTATACAATTCCAGTAGAGTACAGTTGCTAACTAAACTTGAGAAGTTCATTACGTAATAATTCACACTGGCAAAGAAAATCAAGAAAGAAAGAAAAAAAAAAAGTGTTCACCTCAGAGTTGATGAAATCCATTGGTAAAGAAGTATTAAAAAGAATAGACTTAGCTTCTATAGCAGCAGTAGCAAAGGTCCACCCAACTGGACTGGCGGCATAGTCTGAGGATGGGCAGCTTTCTGGGTGTGCATAAGCATCTAACAACCTTGTCTGAAGAGCTCTTTTCTCAAAAGGCAAACTAAAGTATATACTCCATGAATCATGACTGACCATCTGAACCAAAGTAGGAGTCGCCTAAAGAGGCCTACTGCATTGGCAAGTAAAGGTGGTCAACATGCCATCAACATACAACAACAGATTCTCAAAATTTCAACAATTTACTGAGTTGAAATTGGTTTTATTTCAAAACTGAATGGAGGAAAGGTGCAAACTTCTGGATTATTCCAACGGTGCATCACAACATCTACCTTCCAAGGGGGCCATCAGTGATGCTCTTCAATGAGACTTGGCCAAGTCATGATGTTATAATGTTCTTCAACTCTACCCAAAGGAAAACTTCATTATTATTATTAATAGGTGTTAGTTTTTCCAGACCTCTGAGTCTCAAGTAGACTCTTCTCGGGCTGGTTCTCAGGGATCAATCTTGAGAAAAAAAAAAAAAATTAGGACGTTTATTTGAGAAACCCGTCTTATTTAAAAAATTTATGATTTTATTAATTGAAAAATCCCTGCTTTCCGCAAGAATATTTTTCATTTCCGAACTCCGCAGATAAATAGATCTTTGCTGGGTCCAATTTGGGCACTCAACAAGCAAATGCTGTACTGTCATGGGTGTTTGACATCTGTTACATTTCACTGGGTCAGCATGTGGTGTTGACATCAAGTGACCATGTGAGAATTTGTGGTCCTATTAGTAGCCTGCTTAGGATCACCCTCTTTTGTTGCTCTTTCCCCTTGTGAGGAGGTCCATCATGCCATTAGACTTCAGGTTTTATATATATTTTAACCAGTTATTGTTGATTGCATTTGAGGCCAATTCTCTTTCCTCCTGTGAGGATGTCCTCCATGCATAGACTTCAGTTTTTATATTTTTAAGTTTATTTGTGGTTGGCAACCGAGGCCCATTCTTCTTTCCAATCCTGGTAAATTAATGTTTTAACTGATTTTACCCAGTCTGACACTGCCGGGGCATATGAAATTGTTGGAGGGATAGTGCAGGCTAATTTGGCAGCAGAGTCTGCATATTCATTTCCTTTTATTCCACGTGTGCTGGGATCCAACAACAATATTTCCATTGATTATTCCTGATTGGAGGAAGTTGATGAATTTTTAGTTTGAATTTCCTGTACTATTTGGTTTCCTGGTTTATACTGTCTTATTGCATCTATAGCGCTACGTGAGCACTGAAAATAACAGAGACACTTGCTTTTGCCTCAGATATCATATCTAGAGCCATCTGTATGGCTGTGACTTCAGCAGTGAATACTGATGATATTGAAGGTAGGCTTTTTTTACTTAACATATTTTTCGAATATGCAGATGCTCCTACTCCAACATTATTTTTTGGAGCCGTCTGTATATATCATAAATTTGTCGCCTTTTCTTCTAATGTGCTCCAAAGCATGTTGGCGGTACATTTCCGTACTTGTCATTTGTTTTTTGAGTAGGTAAGACAGGGAGGTACATATCTTTACTCTATTTAAAATCCATGGTGGTGGCAATTCCATTGGTGGGTGAAAAATTGGATTCATATTATGTATGTTCATTATGTATCTAGCTCTTTTTGGGAAAGAGCTAGTACTATTAACTGCTGTTACTTGATTACAGTTTTGGAAGCAGTAAGTTGCAGGAGGACGATCCTGCTTGCATTGAAAGACCTCTTTGTATTGTTATTAAATTACGGTGATTGTTTTAAGGGCAAAACACCTGCCTCCACCAAAAGTGAGTTTGTTGGGGACGATCGGAAAGCTCCTGTGCACAATCGCACGCCTTCATGGTGCACTGCATCGAGAGATTTTAATGCAGATTCTGAGGCGGATGAATATATTGGACAGCAGTAATCTATTATGGATAAGACTGTTGCCTTATATATCATTAATAAAATGTCTCGCTTTGCTCCCCAATTAGTGTGTGATAACTTTTTTAATATGGTAAGGGCTTTGATGCCCTTGGCTTTAATGTATTTGATGTGCTCTTTCCATTTAAATGTTGATCAAATATTACTCCTAGATACTTGATTTTTGTACAAAATTGTATTCAGTGCTATAAAGATGCAGTTTGATTGTTTGGTTCTTCATCCACCTTTTGTCTTTGTAGAAGACGATTGCTTTGTTTTATCAGTTGAAAATTTAAATACCAACTGAATTTGCCCAACTACATATATTTGAAATGGCAGTACTGAGAACTCTCTGAGCATGTCTCAGATTACTACTCGTATAGTAAATGACAAGTCATCAACATATAAACTGTTTTTTACACCACTTGGTAAATTTATAGTAATGTCATTGATTGCTAAAGCAAACAATGTACAGCTCAAGACACTACCTTGAGGGATTTCCTTCTTCCAGTTTTATAGGTTACTGAGTAGGAATTTTCTACTCTTACTTGAAATTCTGTTTTTTGTTAAGAAGTTCTTAATAAATATTGGTAAGTGGCCTCTTAGTCCCTTGGAGTGGAGTTTTTGCATGATGTTATGTTTCCATTGTTGTATCGTATGCTTTTTCTATATAAAAAAAATATAGCTTACTGTTAATTCTTTTGTTCAAAGCCTTTTTTGATATGATCTTCTAAATGTGTTAAGGGATCTAGGGTTGATCTGCCAGCACTATTGAACCAGATTGTGTTGGTGTTAAAATGGATTCTTTGGTTATTACATACGTTAATCGTGCATTAACCATTTTTTCTAAGATTTTGCATAGGCAACTTGTTAGAGATATCGGTCTATAATTGGATGGATTACTTGCATCCTTTCCTGGTTTGTTTATTGGAATAATTATGGCATGTTTCCATTTATCAGGAAAGACACGTTTTAGCCAGATACTATTGTAAAATTTTAAGAATATGATTTAGCTATAGAAGCTAATTTTTGTCTATCATTTCAAATGATATTTTATCATATCCTGGTGCAGAGGGATGACAAGAGTTGATGGCATTATCTAGTTCATCCATGTTAAAAATATAGTTATATTTCCAGGTCTTCAAGAGTTTCAAAATTGAGTATTATATTTTTCTTTTTGTTTTCTGATACTTTGAAAATGTGTATCTAGGCTGGACGTAAGCACTGATGTTTTCAAAATGTTTCCCAATTATGTTTGATATTTCATAAGTTATCATGGTATACTATTTTTTCCATTTAAATGTATTGCACTTCTTGGAGTCTTATATGTTTTCCATTGATTTTCCTTATCTTTTGCCAGACATCCCTTGTGGATGTGTTTTGAAGATATGTTTGAGACATATTCCTTCCATGATGCGATTTTTTCAGCTATTACCGTTTTTCTAAATTTGGCTGTATATTTGTTATATAGTGGTTTAATGTGGTTAATTGTTATGTTTGTTATAACTATTTTGTTTAATATGTTTATAATATAGGGCATTTTGTTGAGTGATTTAAGGCTAGTTTTGAGTCTGTTTAGATTGCGACTCAATATATGTTTTATTTTACTTAATGTTGTTAATGTTGGATTCCACCATGGACAGGGGATTTTGTGGAATGTGTTTTGGTTTTGGAATACTTTTATCTGCAGCATTTATTATGAAGTTTGAGAAGGATTCACATGTAGTATTGTGATCTTCATTATGTGGGAATGGTGGTATGTTTCGTGTGTATAGGAAATATTTATCCCAGTTAGCTTTTTGGATATATCTTGTAGGTGGCAATATTTTGACATTACTTAAGTAGTTCAGAATGATTGGGAAATGGCCACTTGTGTATGAATCGTCTAGGACGTTCCATTAAATTTCTCGGCTACATCATTTGAACATAATGAAATGTCAATTGAAGAAAAGGTTAGGTGTGTATTTGAAAGATATGTTGGAACTTCACTTTCATTGAGACAATACAGATTGTGTTTCATTATAGTATTCTCTATGTTTGATTCCGGATGTGTCAGTGGGGTTATTAATATCCCATAATGGATTATGTGCATTAAAATCTCCTACTATAAGTAGTGGTTCCTGTATACTTTTGCTAATAAGTTCAGAAAAATCACTGAAATTTGCATTGAAATTTGGTTGGTTAGGATAAATTACATAGAATATTTTACTTTTATCAGGCAGATACAGTTTAATTGATGTTATTTGATATGGCATAGATGGTATGTCAACAGGGTTCATATGTAATGCTATTATGAACGTATATGGCTGTGCCTAATTTTCCACCGTCAGTTTGGTGAATAACAGGCAATTTTATAGTGTTGGATATTTGTAGGGTTACTTCCTATATGTTGTAGACATATGCACATTGGGTTGTGGTCTCGTATGATTCTTTGTAATTCCAGAACGTAGTCGGGGTAAGAGACCATTTTTATATTCCATTTGAATGATTTTAATATTCCATTATTGGGAGGAATTGGTGTTAAATTCTGTAAATTGATTGCCGATTTTACTTTATCTCGTATGTTTATAGCATTTATTTGTGGTTTTTTAATCGTTGTATTTGTATGTTGGTTATTAGATTCTGCAGTTGTTTGTTTTTCATAGTTGAATATAATAAGTCTATTTTTGATTTTATAATTTCCTTTTTGTATTTTTAAGGATTCAGAACATAATTCGTTCTCATGTTGGTGTGTTAAAGGGCACCTCCTTAATTTGGTAAAATTGTCAATACAATTTCGTACTGTGTCCTCTGTCTTGGTAGTTAGTTGGTTATATGTACTTACAAAGCATTCATTACAACCACAAGATGAAGCATGTTTGGTAATGTTAATTATTGGTTCAGAAGTTTTTGGTCTAGCTTTAGAAATGTCTTGGTTTTGTAAATTCTATTGTTCCTTTTCCTGTAGTGATAAGGACTGTTGGTTTGAGGGGTTATTTGTTTTGTTGTTGTTAATGGGATATTTCGGTCTTGTGGATGGTTGGGGGAGGGGGGTGATAGTTATATTTTGGTTTGGTTTAATGGTATGATTTTCATTAGTATTATTTGATGGAAATTGTTAAAGAGTGGATCTTTACTGTCCAGATGTTGCTGTTTGATTGAGATTGAGGGTAATTGTGTATTTCCACTTGTGATGAGGTTAGTTTAATATCTTTTTTAAAAATGTTCTCCTGGTGTAGTTGGAGTCTCTCTCGGATTGATTGTAATTTTCAATATTTACTTTTTTCCCTTAGGTGGGGTTCTTTCTAGAATTCTTTTCTTTTTGCC
>NC_087208.1:60518534-60543672 GCF_015104395.2 Macrobrachium nipponense | reverse complement strand
GGTGTTTTCACTACCGCGACAGAGAAAAATCTGAATAGAAAATGGGAATGATTCCTGATATCCGCCTCCCAGCGGCGGGAATGGGTACTAACCACCTGGCCGCCCACTGCGTGTGCCGGGAGTTTTGAAATTCTGTCGGACGTCGGAGAATACAGCTATATATATATCTGACAGGTAAGTTTCATGAACAAAACAGTTTATAATAATGCATCGGCGTATGTATGAAGCTCCACTAATGTGGCAACGATGATTTTGCCATTCTTAGCATGCAAACATTATAGGTTACATTTATTTCTGGCATACAGTTATAAAAAAAATCAAAATACTAATATAGATTTAAATCAATGAAAAGTGCTAGCAAAAAAAAAAACATTATAATCCACTTATCCATCATCTGTTCCGCTAAGGTTTTTGGCAGCCACATGTACGAGAAGGTTAGAAACATTGGATTGTACCTACTTTAGAAATATCTGTAACTTTTCGGGGTAATTTGGTTGCAAAAAAGGGGTAATAGACATGAATTAAATAAACATTTTGAAATAACAAAGTAAAGTTGAACTAAATAATGAGTAAATAAACATTTAAGGGAATAAAACTTTGCAGCGTCGTCGTCTGCTGCTCGTAACTGTGTTTGTGGAGTGAGCGCTTAGGAACCTGGAACAGCAACGTGGTTCGAGTGCAATGTGGAGTGAATTAAGACCAAAATGTGTATAATAACAATCAAATAAGCACTGTGGAGTTTCAGTTGTGATGGCAGTAAGGATAAAACCACCGATTACAAGGTAAAAATGAATTCAGTTCAAACCATGACCCCAGGAATAACAAGTTTCATACTTTTACTGATATAGGCGACAAAATGTTGTTTTATTGTGCTGATTACAACTGCAATCTTGAGTAAGATCAATAAACGTCACATAGGTAGCTATATACACTAACATTGCTCAAATGAGTGCTGGGAAGGCTAGGAAAGATGGTGTCCATCCGTGACTAGACCCGTCCAGCCACACAATCGCTGCCATATTGGATTACAAAACTGCCTGTAAAAACATATTTTACGAAGAGCGTCACATGCTTATTTTAGTTCATATGGGGCTTTCATATATCACATTTTGTTGACGAACCCTCAATCTTTTGAATGGTATGCTTAGAGTTGTAATTGTATTCTTGTTTCACCAATAAAATATCTAGTGAATAGGTAAGACCCAGCCAGCGTGATGATGGTGGATCGTCCGTGATTGTTTACCCTATAGGTATATGACCTTAAACTTCCTTTCACCACCAACTCATGACTTATGACCATCTCCGGTGTCAGGACGTGTTAAAGTACTTTTTCGGAGGGTGGCCACAAACGCGGTAGTCAGTGGGTTGGCCAGTCCAGTCGCTTGTTTACCCTATCCCCCTTTTAGCTAGGGTAAAACACCACGGAAGGCCAACCCTCACCACGGTGGACGGGTCTTTATTCACTCTATATTTAATTGTGAAAGAAACAAGAATACAATTGCAACTCTAAGCATACCATTTAAAAGATTGAAGTTTCGTCAACATAAGTGATATATGAAAGCCCCATACGAACTAAAATAAGCATGTGAGCTCTTCGTAAAATATGTTTTCAAGGCAGTTTTGAAATCCAATATGGCGGCTACGTTTTGCATGGAAGGTTCTGATCAGTGACGGCCACCATCTTTCCCCAGCCTTCCCAGCACTCATTTGAACAATGTTAGCGTATGTATATATGTAACGTTTATTGATCTTACTCAAGATTGCAGTTGAAATCAGCACAATAAAACAACATTTTGTTGCCTATATTAGTGAAAGTATGAAACTTGTTATTCCCGGGGTTATGGTTTGAACTGAATTCATTCTTACCTTGTAATCGGCGGCGGTTTTTATCCTTACTGCCATCACAACTGAAACTCCACAGTGCTTATTTGATTGTTATTATACACATTTTGGTCTCAGTTCACTCCACATTGCACTTTAAACCCATTGCTGTTCCTAGTTTTCTAATCGCGCGCGCCACAAACACAGTTACGAACAGCAGACGACGACAGACGACGAAACTGCAAAGTTTTATTCCCTAAATTGTTTACTTTAATCGTTAATTAGTTTAAATTTACTTTGTTATTTAAACATTTTAATTTAATTCATGTATATTATCCCTTTTTTGCAACCAAATTACCCCGAAAAATTACAGATATTTCTAAAGTAGATACCATCAAATGTTCTAACGTTTTCGTACATCTGGCAGCCGAAAACCATAGAGGAACGACCATGGATAAGTGCATAGAGGAACGACTACGGAGAAGTGAATTATATAATTTTTTTTTTTTTTTTTTGCTTTTTTGTTTTTGCTAGCACTTTTAATAGATTTCAGTCTATATTAGTATTTTGAATTTCTTTAATAACCGTATGCCAGAAATAAATGTACCTTTAATGTTTGCATGCTTTAATGTTTGCATGTTAAGAATGGCAAAATCATCGTTGCCACATTAGTGGAGGCTTCACACATACGCTGTTTCATTATTATAAACAGTTTCCATGAATTCTATTTGTCATAGTAATGCAATAATGATAAAATTGCTTTATAATTATGTATATACTTCCAATACATAGCCTAATTTCACCAATTTCAACGTTTTGTGTGTATCTTATACCCGTTTGGAGGGTCAACACATACCGAATGGCAACAGAGAGAGAGAGAGAAAGGAAGGCGAAAGGAATGAAGAAAGGGGGTGGCGGTGGAGGGGGGGGGAGAGGGTAGGTGAGCTTCATACGCGTGTTGTATCCATTTCTGCATAATGGAGTTTTTTGTCTCTTGGTACAAGGACAAGTGTCGTTATTCTTTACGATTAGTGATTCACGATACCCTTATAAATTACGGCACTGGGGTGTAATGCACATACAAAATCTCGTTCTGATACGAGTGTTCGTTACAGAAATAGGTATTGCCCAAAAACGTGCTTGCACTGTCTCTGAAACCCATAGTAGGTATGCGCTTAGTTGTCAATCAAGTTTTTTGTAATCAAGTATTTTTTACAAAAAAAGCTATTGAATAAATTTGTATTTTTCTCAATCAAACATATGCCCCTCAATGCTAACTTTCCTCTTTTAACGACTTTCGGTCATGCAAATTCGGCCCCATAATTTCTTATGGTGCGAAAACAGAGGCCCAGGGACAGAAAACGATTGCGTCACACTACGGCGATAATCCGGCAGTAAAACATCTTCATATATCCAAAAAAGTAAATAATGAAGATATAGCCTATATGCGCATTACGATTATACCAATTACATGAAGAGCTGATAATCTGCATGAATAACTGGTAAACCTGTTCTGCAAGAAAGTTGAGTAAAGTTAATTATTTACAATAGGTACGAAAGTCAGATGTCGTGACGTCATAATACAGGACTTGAAAGAACGTTCGAATTCCAAATAATAATTACTTAATTTGAGTCAGAATCGAGTTACTTTTTCAATAACGAATATTTTCAAATTAACTCATCATATATGTAAAATATTGATGTTTTACTATTTATTTAAAAAAAATTATAGAAGGCACGCTTCGTCGTCTTCTTCTACAAAACAGTGTTTACTCGGTGAGGAAAAGTTTTCCGTTTGTTGTGATAAAAGTGCCCCAGCGTCTGTGGGCACAAGTGGTGTGCGGTTTTTATCACAGGAAAATGGTTAGTTTTATTGACACAAGCGACTCCGTAAACATCAAGATGGCGTCAATCTTCTAAATACCTCGAGTTGTAAGTAAAATGTTGAACGCGTTCTTGGTGAGATTTGCACTACGTTTGAGACCGTTTTCAGTACCCTCTGTTTAAATCTTATAATTTGGCCTTAATTTCTAACTTTTGAGAAAATACTTACTTCGAAAGAAGAGTAGAGGTCTTTAGCTCCGTTTCTCACCAACAAGAAGTCGCGACTGATGCCCATCTCCGGTGTCAGGACGCGTTATAATGTACTTTTTCGGAGGGTGGCAAGCGTTGATTGTAGGTGGCCGTTTGGCCTGCCGTTTGTGTTTTACCCTATTTGCAAAGTCAAAAAGGGATAGGCAAGGGTATAATCTATAAAAGTAGACTTATACAGGTCCTGCAGGAGGCCGTAGGCTGCAGGAGAAACTGGATAAATTAATACAAAACTGTAAGCTTTCGACGATATCCGGAACACTAAACTAGCCTACCTACTACTACCTACTACTAGCCATCGTCCAGACTAGGTACGAGGCATCTACCTAAAACTAGTCATCGTGTACCACAAGAACTAACGAAAAGGCATGTTACCCTCTACAACAAGAGTATTGTAAAATCAAAATTAAGCCCTAAAAACCTTTCAACTTTGGGGCACCTCACGGCAATTGAGGGTGGCTAACGTAAGGTCCTCACAGATGAAGGCGTAGCCTATTACGGTACAACGTACACTAAAACTGTCAGTTTTACTTGTCCTAAAGCACAAAACAGTTATAAATGTTCGTTAATGTGATAACTATCGGAAAATACAACTGTCACAAAGATATCATTACCCTTCAAGTGTCCTGGGCATTGCGGCAGAAGTGCAACGATCAAGGCCTTGGGTTTTAAGGCGTTGGAGCCATTTTGTTTTGTTTTGACGCGGGGAGCATCAGCTGATTCATAGAAAACGGGACATAATTTAATCATAGAAAATGAATTAAAGCATAACTGTCTAAAAAATTACTTTTTTTCTTTTTACATCGCTTCTTTCATATAAAAACTATAAAGAATACACCACTACATATTTAGGTAACCTGTTATATTTTTAGATTACCTACGTAATACCTATCAAGTAAAACCGTAGACTGCTGCCGCGGGCCGGTTTCTGCCGGTTGCTGACCTAGATACTTTTCTACATTTTCTTTATTTTTCGATTAATTATGTTTCTAATGATATTTACTGTCCATTGTTTATGTATCTACATTCATCTCCATGGGACTGGTACTTAACACAGAAACCATTTTGCACTGAAACTGGTAGTTAACTTAATCAGAGTGGCGGTAGTATAATTCAGTTTTACCAGAATTTTAATTAGTATACACATAGTACTACACCCAGTTATACCGTTGGATTACTTAAACAATAGCTACTTATACTACCTATTTATTCCCTAAATTTCTCTCATAACAATTTTGTTTCTCCATTTATGACATCGGCAAAACAGTGTTCAGGAATGGAATTGGATGGTATTTAAGCAACTAAAACTAAAATTGAAATAAATAAGAATAATTTACGTCGGCGGAATTAAAAATAACGTTACCGTTATTATCCACAAGGTCCCACTTCTCATGAGCATTAATAATGGTACTACAAATTCCTGTTAAAAAACGCCAATGATGGGATGATATTGCTCTTGATTTCAATAAATGTCTGTAAAACGCAGATAACGTTTAGATGCAGTATTAGGTAGTACATCTACCCGGTGGCATACATGAATTTGTATCTTGATTTTGCACGGGGAGTAGGATCAACGAAGTGAAATCGTATGATTTATTGCTTTTATTTTAAATCAGATATACATCAATGCCTTTCCTGTTCCTTAATACTCAACCGCCCAACTCCTTTGTGGTATACGCCAAAATTCATTTCTGTCTGCTGCATGCTTAAAGTCATTAAGACAACTTATATATTACGATATAAACAATGACAGTGACGTGAAACTTTTTTTCTGTGCAAACGCAGTGACAAAAAAGAAAACAACATAGCACATGAGGGTAGCTTATTTTTTTCTTGATAATCTTACAGTGCAAATTAAAATATACATCGTGCGCACAATTCCAAACCATTTCAAATGCAACATTAAAATTTAATATTTTAACGTTTTACGGACTTTACGCGAATACATCTGCCACAACCCTGCCTACGAAAAACTTGTATGAATGTTTGGCGTCCCTATAGGTACCTTTCATGGTAAGTAGTCTAAGTCAATAATAATTCTTATTTGCCTTAAATACCAGCATTTCACCAGTTAACTAATGCAAAATGCAGTACAAAGAAGCACGTTACCTCAGATCAATTGGCTATCTGATTTCGGAAGAACCCAATGGGCAGGATCCTCAAATTTTTAGAAGAGACAAATGTATTTACTGAAAAACTTAAGCTAAACTGCACTCACCCCGCCTGTTATGTGGACACCCAATTGTACTACCTATTTGTCCTTAAGGTTTGTCACCTATAACAACAATTGTCGGCCTACTTTTTTTTTTTAATGAAGATCAGAGAACAAAGTGACAGAAGGGGTGTAGCAATCTTGCAACCTGTGGCTGAAATAACGCTCAACAGTCTGCTAGGTGATATATAAAGGAATTTTACCACACCACTGAGCCAAATTGCTAGACCCTTAACCCAAACCCTAAATATTGATCTCTGTGAACAGTGGACTAAAATTTGAGTAAAAACAACCTAAAGTAGCTACAGAATTAAACGGGAAGAGATCTAGAGCCAGGAGTAAACAGTTAAAAAAGAGAAACTACTACAGTAGATTCACATCACTTGTGTATCTGATACACGGGTGATGTGAATCTACTATAGTAGGCCTAACCGAAGATGTATTTTGAGAATTCTTCCTAAAAGCAGACTAATTAATAAGCAGTCGGGAATGTCTCCAAATGACACTTAAAATTGAAGGGAAGAATTACACACAATATGAAATATAGGAGTTAAATGAAATCTTATGATTTTAAAATCAAACGAACGATTACAAATGAGAAAAATCTGGTGCTGCACTAAAATCACGGGTTGTAATTTTTTACTGGCTTAGTATACAAGCACTACTTCCATTCCTATATCACAAATAATGTTCCAAAAAGATATTATAAAAGAATTCTTAACTTATATATAACTGATATTATACATATATATAGTATATATAATATATATATATATATATATATATATATATATATATATATGTTCATACTTAAATACTGCAAAAATTAATACAAAGAAATATATTAAGCAAAAGAAATAAACAGTTAAACAGCATCATCAATTGATATATCTGGAAAAATATACTGTACTTCAATATGGAACCAGGATACTACGACAAGTATGGTGGCCAATACTTGAGATTGTAGCAACAAAAATAATAAAAACCGTAGTATAATAAGGCACTTATACTTTGGATTACACAGCTAAAAAATAGTTTGTTAAAGATATGCCCTATCTCAGCGAAACAATACTGGAATTTTGACATAAAATCATAAACACCATAAAACAAAACACTGGATCACCTCTTATCACGAAGAAATACTCTTACGAAAAGTACTTGACAGGTAATATGATAAAGTGATGATTCTATTACGATAAATATGAATTGCAATTGCAACATAGAGCGCTTTTCGTGCTAGAGCTATTGAATAAGAAAACTTTCTAAAGAGAAAAAGATAGCAAGAAAGTAAAGAGCAGTGACGTCAGTATTCAAAGAGCTGGCTATTGCATTGATTTAACATTCCTCTCCTCTTCTTCTATATGTCTTGCAGGATCTCTGTGATTCTTCAGTAACAAGAGGTATAGTCAAAATTAAAACCACAGGGGTTGGGGTTGCTTGTGATGTAGGTATTCAGGGTCATGGAGGAAGTGCTGACGATGTCGTAGCACGTCGAAGTGATGTTAGCGATCTCGCCAGGAGTGAGACTCCAGTACCAAACTCCTCCGCAGGAACGGCACTGCACCTCTGTTCGTTCACCGAGATATGAAATGCATTCAGATTAAGACGATTAAATTAGTTCCGCTTCACTAAAACATAATGAATATAGAGGTGAATATAGAATTCAGGCCAAACATAATAAATATAGAGCTGAATATAGAATTCAGGCCAAATGCCAAGCACTGGGACCTATAAGGTCATTCAACGCTGAAATGGAAATTGACAGTAAAAGGTTTGAAAGGTGTAACAAGAAGAAACCCTCAAAGCAGTTGCACTATGAGTCGAGTATTAGGGGAGGGTGCAAAGTAAGATGAAGAAAGAGAATATGAAAGGAGGCACAGTAAAAGGAACAAGAGTGGTTGCAGCTAGGGGCCGAAGGCACGCTGCCAAGGACCTTAAGTGATGCCTACAGTGCACCACATGAGGTCCACTGACGGCTCTAACCTCCTACAGAAACTAAATCATAACGGCAATGTGATTTATTCAATACATATATACATTTTTCCTCCTTATAATTACATGGGCTATATGTTGAATTCAGTGGGCTCTTTTTTGAACTATATGGCTATTACCTATTGAGCTTCACAAAACTGCCTTATAATAAAGATAACGCAAGGCAAATCACTTAACTGACCTGTTGTCCAAACCAAGTCCAAGACATCCATTTCCAGTAGTTGTCTGAAGGGACACATGGGAATGTGGGGAAACAGAGCAGCACTCGCTGTGAACGTAAGCGTTATCAATCCTGCCAAGAAATGGAAAAAGTTTCGTTAAGTATGCACACACACAAACTTTTATATTATATATATATATATATATATATATATATATATATATATATATATATGATTATAATCACTTTAGCACGTGATTCATTTATCACACTATCCACAAGTGAAAAATAAGAGACAGGGTGTAGTCTGACGGTTTCGGCTTTATTTTCAAGCCATTGACAAAGGACTGGTACATAATATTAGAATTCACGAACATACACACAACCGTTTGAGACTGCAGATCCACCCACAGGCAGGTGTCAAGGTAGGAGTGGCTTTCAAAAATCATTTGGCTAAAATTTACAATAAATTCTCAAGGGATACTACCTCTTAGGGTACAAGTCCACACCTGACAGGTGTCAGGGAGGCGGGGTTTAACATCTCATTACCACTACTGCCCCCTTTACTGTGTTTACAAATATAATAATCCTATTTTTCATATATCTCTACAGCCTACCTTAAAATTTACACAGTTTTACAAATTTCTTTTGATATTAAAGGATCAAGTTTTACATTCCTTGACTGATGTTCATATTATTGTTGTAACTTTCTTTTATAAAACTAGATTCAATGATATTCCTTTCCAATGCATTATTAGAACACACCAGCTTTTTTGCCCCTTCCCAGTTAATAGCATGATTGTTCTCACTAACATGTACAAATATAACCACTATTTCCCTGTGCATACCTCACACACTGTTTATATTGTTCTATTCTTTTTTCCAGTGCTTTCCCCGTTTGTGACCAATGTAAAAGTTGTCACAAGACTTGCACGACGGGATTTTATATACACATCCTTTAGCATTGTCGGGGGAGTTCTTAATAAGTACCTGTTTCATTGTTTTATTGTTTTTAAAAACTACATTAACCCCAAAATTCTTCAGGAGATGTGGGATATCTTTCATATTACTATTATAAGTTGGTACAAGCAAATTTTTGTTGTTGTAAGGTTCTTTTTGATTTTGATACATGGTTTTTTTGCCGCTTTTAATGCATTGTTTAGTACATTATCTGGATATTTCAGTTTCTTGCCTGTATTCCGAATCTTATCTATATCCTCATCTATATATTCTGGGCTATATACCGTAGTGCTCTTAAAAACCATGGATCCAAACACTGATCTTTTAACCTTATTGCATTTACTTACCCACAAACACCTTAGCCAAATCCCTGATTAACGTCCAACAAAAGACATCTCCCAAGGACATTGGGGTTTACCAAATCCCATGCCAGGACTGTGACCAATCTTACATCGGATTTACAGGTAAATCACTTCCTCAGAGATTAATACAACACAAACGGTCAGTTAGGCATGGACAACAGAACTCAGCTATTTTCAACCATATAAATGAACATAACCATAGAATAAACTGGAATTTGTCACGTGTAATTTATAGCAGCAACTGCGGTACAAGAGTCAAATGATGGAATCGGCCTTAATAAAAGAGAGGAAGGTAATGAACATCTCAAAAGGAGCATGGATTTCAGATACGATCGACAAGGTTTTCATTCAACCCAACGCTTAAGAAGATTAAGGGAAGATTATCAGCGGGGTGGGTGACCTAAATTGGCTTGCCTGTGGATGGACCTCTTGATATAAATACCTCCTTTTCTGTAAACTTTTCTCATTCATCTACCTGAAGAGGGAGACAGCAGTCTCTGAAATATAGTACTTTTCTCTCTATATTTTGGTGTTTTTATGGGGTCCTTTTATTATTATTATATATATATATATATATATATATATATATATATATATATATATACGTATATATTGAGAGTAGCTAGGTTTACAAGGTGTAACTGGAGGAAAAGCTCAAAGCAGTTGCACTCTGAAATAATTGTTGGGAGAGGGTGGATATCTAATGCAAGAAAGATAATATGATTGGAGGTACAGTAAAAGGAATGAAAGGGGTTGCAGCTAGTGGTCGAAGGGCGCTGCAAAGAACCTTTTACTAAAGCCTACAGTGGCACCCCGTGAGGTGCACTGATGGTACTATTGACCTTCCTACGGGATAAATAAATAAATAAACGGTGACTCATTTGATCAGCATCAACAAATCTCGTTACATAAAGTAAAAAAGATTCCTTCTTAGGAATCAAGTTACTGGAATAAATGGAAAATAACAGATTATCTCGATACATCTGAGTAAGAACATCATGAACAATTCTATTTCCCTAAGAGTTCCTCAGTGGCCGAGTGGGTTCCGTACTCGACTATCAATCTGGTAGCCGAAATTCGGTTCCCGCGGCAGCTCAGTGCGGAATCAGAGGAATTAATTTCTGGTGATAAAAGTTCATTTCTCGATATAATGTGGTTCTGATCTCACAATAAGCTGTAGGACCCAGTGCTAAGAAAAACCAATGGTTCCTAGCACGTGGAAAAAGCTAATCCTTTGGGCCAGAGCCTTAGGAGAGCTGTTAACCAGTTCAGTGGTCTAGTAAAACTAACAGAAACTTTTATTTCTCTAAGACGTTCAGACACAAATAATAACAAATAGAAACACGTACCATGGGTCGTCCGCGTTGTCACACCATCTGCAAGAAATTAAATTTGTCATTAAAATAAAATCGTCTATGCAGAAGATTTCCAAGAAATTGTATCTTGTCACATTTTTAGATAGCACATACGTTCTCCACAAGCATTAATAAGTGTTTACAAAGACGAAGCAATGCAATCAACAGGTTATTTCATTTATGCAGCCGTGTTTATAATCTCATTTTCATGTCTTATGTAGCACAGACCACCTTCACTTAACCAAAAAGACAATTTTAAAAAGATAGTCATGGGTGCTGAGCGCAAAGAACACTTCAAATAGTAGTATAAGGGGACATAACCATAGACAAAAAAAAAAAAAGATATGAGCAATGGGGTTAAAAAACTCATGTCAAAAAACTGTTCAGTTCAGAGAGAGAGAGAGAGAGAGAGAGAGAGAGAGAGAGAGAGAGAGAGAGAGTCTATGGGGATAAATTAGTAGCCCCTCTTCTCCCCAGGATGGTACATAGCAGCATGGATCTACATAGCAGCCATGGATGCCTACATAGCAGCCAGGGATGGTACATAGCAGCCGATGGTACATAGTAGCCAACGGTGACATAGAGCCTGTTTCGCGTTAAAAAACTATACAGGCCTAAATGTATACGTTACCTTATCACATTACACGGAATTTTTTTTTTTATAATGAGACCACTAATCAAGGACAAAAGGAATTCTGGGCTAAGTCTGAGAACAAGAGCAGGAATTCTACCCATCACATGAAAAGGCAGTATGCAGATTTTCCGTTTACTCCTTCTAAAAGAACTAGGATGAACAGACTCTGCTATGAGCAACGCTTTCGAGAACAGAACAGAATATAGTAGAATTTAGGCCAAAGGCCAAGCACTGGGACCTATGAGGTTATCAACGCTGAAACGGAAACTGACAGTGAAAAGGTTTGAAAGGTGTAACAGGAGGGACATCTCGCAGTTGCACTGTGGGTGCGAAATAATATGGACTAAAGAGAATATGAAAGGAGGTAACAGGAAAAGGAATGAAAGGAGTTGCAGCTAGGGGCCGAAGGA
Source organism: Macrobrachium nipponense (assembly GCF_015104395.2). NCBI lineage: Eukaryota > Metazoa > Arthropoda > Malacostraca > Decapoda > Palaemonidae > Macrobrachium > Macrobrachium nipponense. The sequence continues at coordinate 60,531,675 of NC_087208.1, read as the reverse complement.
ACATGCCAAGGACCTTAAAGTAATGCCACATTGCACCGAATGAGGTGCACTGACATCCCTACCCACTATAGGGTAACAACAAGGTGTAATACTCACAGAAAATTTACCACCAAGTAATCACAGTTACCAGTATACCAGTGCTAAATCTCTAATGTCTTATCGCTTGGCGATAGACTTTTTGTTTTTTCCTTACGGCTGTTGTCCGTAAGTAATGTTTGGTTCCTCTCATCTCCCTTGGATATCTTAGTAGAGAGGTTCTTTCTTGTCTAGAGGAGATGATTCAAACAGGCTAGTTGCACAAGTAACAACTTTATTCTGTAACTCCATACTAGGAGATGCAGCTCGGTCGGACGACCGATATGTTTGAGATTTGGCTTCGAACTGCCATTCTAAAGCATCGCGTCGATAGCGGAACATTAGCTATCTCAGCAATTCATATAAAAAACACATACGTAGTTCGCCGGCTCGGAAGTTACAAGTTTCCGGCGTAGGTTAACAGGTCAACCTCTTCCCATGGAAGTTGTTGTGCAAAGTTATCATAACATAAAAATGTTGACAAAGCTTTGAGCTAGATCAGGCTACTGCAGACAACGCATAGCGTAATCTAAGGTCTGCTTTGGTCCACGTAGAACCCTCCTAATGCCATGACCCCAGTCACTGGTTTATATATATAATGTAATTCTTACATTAGGCTCGGTCTGCTACCTATTCAAGCCTTGAATAACAAAAAAAAATTACTTTAAACATTGTTCATAGGAGCGTGCTCGTAACATACTAAGTGATTAAATGCACAAAAAGGTTCTGTTACATACCCTTGTTGACATATTCATAAACAAAGATAAATGCATGGAAAATATAGATCCATGTTTGGTAATAATAATGATTATGTACCCAAAATAATAAAATGGTAAAAATCAAAACATGATACATGATTAATATGATAACAGGTAACCTGATTAAGAATAATGGTTTACTAAATAATGATTATAGCATGATCATGGATAATAGTTAAAGAGTACTTGTCACTCTTTATAATAGATAATATAATTGTATAATAGTATAACAATGTAATTCTGCAGAAATTCAATATATAGGGCTGATATTTTATTAGGTGCCCGAAAAATACCTTTAGGAATATATTAATTAATATAATATTGGGCTATAATGATTTTATTAGGTGCCCTGGAGATATTTTAACTGTTCAAATGCAAAGGCGTGAGTCTTTCTGTCCTACATTGTTGCAGCATACGGACCGCTTTTCACACACAACACAATTCCAGACAATTCCCTAGGCACGAACTGAAGTGGCCAGGTTCAGGCGGCCCTAAACGCAAACGACTTGAGTTTAAACGGGTACGTCATCCAGACGGGCCAGTACGTTCCCTTGGAGATCTTTCTGTTTACGCCTCAGCCTACGCCAAGCAAGATGTTGACGGCGATAACCAATATGGCCGTCAACGCTGAACACGGCTAGCAGAATGTAGTAGCGAAGATGTTCTCCACCTGCATAAGTCGATGACGCGTGGGTCATCTCAGCCAGTTGCGACAGACGATGAGCTACTCGCGCGTTGTATGGGAGAGGTAGTGATGGGATGATTGTTTGTAGCCCACGTGTAGTTCGCGAAATACGCCTTCTCACGTATTATCGTGTTGACCTCTCTGACGGTATAATTTGTAGATGTCCCCGTACAACCATCGGCTGCTACGAAGATAGGGGCATGGGCGGTGGATGGTGCCGGACACACGACGTCGAATCCGGCCTTATCATAACGGATCCAGGAACCATTATTCATCCTGTAATTGAATTTATTACCGAAAAAGGATAAAGTTTCCCCACGACAACCTTCGCTTGTATGAGAGAGAGAGCCGTTTAGCACTATGTCTAACTCACATGAATCGTTGATATAGGATAGAATTCCAAAAGAGTCAGCTGTACAAATTTTATTATTCATGGCTTCTGAAAACAGTGAGTGAGTTTATCTAAGTCTTTAATGACTGTAAATGATTTCTTATCAGAAGAAATCAGTACATGCCCTGTTAAATTGGATATTACTGGATTTGAGTTATTCGTCATAAAAGTAGGAAACGGTGCTATTTTGTATGATTGCCAAGCATCGGAAGAATCAAAAGGAATCGTGATCATAATTCTATAATTTTCTACGCTGACTGATATTAGGCTATAATAGAATTCTACTTTATGGGCATCCAATAAAGGAATATAACCTAGCTTCTCCCGTCCGTTTTCTAAAGTTAACGTCAGATCTTTTATAGGCATGAGGTGAGGCGATAACACACCCTTTGTTGCTAACGTAATTGCTTCTACGTAATCTTTTGACTTTTCAATAAAATGTGATATTTTCACACGGATATGATCTATTTTCGAACTATAGTAAGCTAAAGTAGCCAGCAAATGTTGAACTTCCATGACCTGATCGATATTATTTGAATGTTCATTAACGATATTCATTATTTGATTGATCGAAGATAACTGGCTGCGAAGTTCTGATAAGGCCAGTTCCGTTTTGTGTTGCAAAAACTCAATTCTTTTATTTTGATTATTTATCTTGAGGCGATTTGAGATTCCTAAACCTAGATTCGCAACTGATCCTAAAATGTTTAGTCCAGCTAGAATAAGCGGGTTGCGACGCTCAACAGTATTGTGCCGCACAGACCACATCAGCAGGTCACGAGCGAGTTCTTCTGCCTCGGCGGTTTTATTTTGTATGTCATAAGACAACATTTCCGCGACGCTTAGCGTTTGAGCTAGTGAAATCTCTGAGTTAGCATGAAAATTAGTTCATGCATTTCCTTAAGGGAAATACCAAAACCTCATCAGGTCATTCTTTAAGTTAAGGACGTCATCTTCAGGTAAGAAAATGGCGTGCATATCTACCTCGATAACAATATTACTTGACACGATGAATACATCATCGATTCTCTCGATAATCGAGCCATGATTAAATTCTATGTCTTTAGTCCTAACACTCTTTCCATACAACAAAGATGTCGAATACACAATATCACTCCTAACAATAACAGATTCATTTTTGAAAACCTGCAATGAGTAAAACAGATGTAATAACTCGCGTAAAAGAATAGGTTTACATACATATGATTAATAGATATATATATAAACATTATTATACAAGTTCATAAATACAACCATTTTTTTCCCTCACTTCACTACCTTTCTTTAGATTCTGATATGTGCCAATGGGACTATTCTCACATCAGTGGGTTTGGATACATTTTGAACCCTAACTCTATTGGCCGTTAAATTTTCTAAAATGTTAAACGGGCCTTCAAACTTAGGTGTCAGTTTATAATTTAAACCTTTACGCACGTATACTTGTATGTATACCTGATCGCCCACGGCATATGTTCTAGTTGGCTTAGCTATTTTATCATGATTTTTTTTCATTAGGATCTGTGCTTCTTCTAAATTCTTACGAATTATATTATATCGACTTATGCTTGCATCCATAACATCCTTTAGAGGATTTGATAAAATTAGTTGTAGGCTTTAAGATGTGAAAAGGCGTTCGGGCCGGGATACCGTACAGTGCCCTCGTGCGGTGTCATTTTAATAGACACGTGATACGAGTGATTAAGTGTGCTTAGTACCGCAGGTATGGCAATGTCCAGTTGGGATCTGCCCCCCCTAGGTTGACCCTTAAAATGTTTTAAAACTTACGATTTGCCCTTTCCACTAGCCCATTAGACTCTGGGTGATAGATCATGGTATTGACTTTCTTTAATACTAAGGAATTCGCACAAGAGTTAAGGAAATGATTATTGAACCCTCCCCCGCCCGAGTCTGAGATAATGATGTGTGGAATTCCATGTTTACAAATGTAGCACTCGTAAAACTTCCTAGCGCACTCAACCGCGGTTTTTGTTTTAAGCGCTATAAGTTCTGTATATCGAGTCAAAGCGTCCCTATAATTACTAGGAGGTGCTTATTTCCTCTGTCTGACTCGTAAAACCCTGTTAATAAATCTAAATGTACTCTTTCAAAGGGTTGATTTGGCACGGGTAAGCCCTAGGCTGACTAGGTGTCTTCGTGTGCCCTTTTTGTATTCTTGACAAGTGCGACAATTTGCTATGTGCTTTTTTATATCTCTAAGCATCGTATGCCAATAAAATAAGGATTTGGCTTTCTGTGACATTAGGGTATAACCCGGATTGTCCGTGCAGTGGATTTTTTCATGCAACCACTTTAAGACAGTGGGTATGAGTGAGATAGGCACCACCACCTGGTTGTTATTCAACTGCGGTGTGTTGCGGGTTTTCCTCGTCACAGATCTCACAGGAGATTTCCTGTAGGATATAATTCTGTTGCTTATACTTTAGGTATTCTTTTCCCTTCGGATTTCCGTTTAACGCAATGATGATTTTTTCTATTTGCGGATCTTTTCTTTGTTCTGTCTGTAATAGTTCAGCACTCCAGCCCAGATCTTCCTGTTCGGATATAGTTTTAACAACGGGCATGGAGGTTGAGATATCTATTAATTCAGCTAATGGCTCGGTACAAGATGAAGAGGGGTTGCGTGATAATGCGTCAGCAATGATATTTGCTTTCCCAGGTAAATACCCGATCCTCGCGCCAAAGTCCTGAATGATCATGTGCCACCGAGTTCGCTTGGGGCTGTGACTAAAGCCTTTAAAGAAGTCGGTTAGGGGCTTATGATCAGTGAGAACCTTGACGGGATAACCGTATATTATGAACTTAAAGTGCACGAGTGAATTAACAATAGCGAGCCCTTCCTTGTCTATTACTGCATATTTACTTTCGGAAGGTCTCAGTTTACGTGAATAAAAAGCTATAGGGAAAAACTGTCTATCATATTGTTGAAGCAATACCCCACCTACTCCTAGGTCTGAGGCGTCTGTTGCTATGAAAAATTCCTTATTGAAGTCAGGAAATTTCAAGATAGGAGAACTACACAGTTCATCTTTCAATTTATCGAACGCCTGTTGATGAATTTCAGACCATACGAAATCTACGCCCTTTTTTATAAGATCGGTTAGGGGAGCGGCTATGATGGAGTAGTTCCTAATGAACCTCCTATAATATCCGCTACACCCTAAAAATTGCTGTATTCCCTTGACGTTAGTAGGTATCGGAAAGTTACGGATAGCCGACACCTTATCGTGGACGACTTTAAGACCTTCACTAGAAACCGTGAAACCTAGATAGACTAGTTTCTGTTTTTAAAAAATTCACACTTACTTATCTTTACCCTTAAATTATGCTGCCTTAACCTTTGTAACTAACTCCAATTTACGTAAATGCTCTTCTAATGTGTTGGAAAAGATTACTAAGTCATCCATGTAGGCATGTAGGATATCTCCCAACAAGTCTCCAAACACGACGTTTATCATACGAGTAAAAGTTATAGGAGCACAACGTAAACCAAAAGGCATACGCAAAAATTCATAATGTCCCCTGGCTGTGCTGAAGGCAGTGTATGGGATACTTTCTTGTTCCATCGGAATCTGATGAAATCCTTTTAGTAAGTCTAGGCTGGTGAAATATTTATTCTGGCCTAGTAAAGATAGGATATCATCGGTACATGGTACTGGGAATCTGTCAGGGATTGTTTCTTCGTTTAAACGACGAAAATCTACGCATATCCGCCAAGTTCGATCTTTTTTCGGTACTACTATTAACGGAAAATTATAAGGGCTGTTTGATTTCCTAATGACTCCTTCCTTAACATTTTACCTACTTCCTCTGTTATCTCATTCTGAAATTTCATAGGAAGTCTGTACGAAGGTACATAGATTACTTTCTGTTTGTCCTTGAGCCTGATTTGATGCTCTATGACATCCGTTTTTCCTAAGGTTCCATCCGTAGTGGAAAAACATCATGATTATTTAGTTAACAGATTCAAAAATTTCTGTTGAATTTCTTCTTCTTGAATATCTTATTGATTTTGTTCTTTATAGATTGCAAAAGGGTTTCATCCGCGACTGATTGAGCGTGATTTTATCTCAGCTACGGTAAGAATGCGATGTTTATAAACTTCGGCATCCAAGATATGTTGATTTTTGTGGATTACTAAAGTGGTATTCAAATGATTACAGACTTCGATATTACATTGCTGTTGTGAGCCGACTGTATAAACGGCTTGTGTGACGGATAATCCGTGTGTTTTCAGAGTTTCGGAAAGGATTAATGTTTCAGATCTGTCAAGGTTCTTTTTACACGCACTAATATATTTGAAGTTACGTTAGGTTCGAGGGTTTGCGTGCAAGCTGATATTACGGGTGAGCGAGAGTTCTGTTGGGTTGCCTGTATTATTTCTTGGGTTCATGAGACAGGTGATTGGTTCCGTAATGTAAGTGACAACTCTGTCTGTCTCTTTATTATCTAAAACAGATTTTAGGGTATTAGAAGACCTATAGAATTTCCCTTTGATATACACGCGTGTTTTTGCAGGTGCTAAGATAATTTTTTGAGTGCCCATAGACGGGTATCCGATAATTACTGCGGGATACATATTAATGTTTTGTACAACGACAAAGGTATCGGCTAACGTGCGCTTACCGACCTTGTACTGTACATGAGTTACGCCCACAACATTTAATTCATTATTCCCAATGCCTGAGAGCCTTATCCCGGACTTTTCTATAGGGAAATTTGAAAAGAGTAAATGATGAGTCCTTAAATCCATTATATTACGTGGACTACCAGAATCAAAGAAACAAAGTGAATGACTTATGGTCCCAAATTTACTGCATGTAAGGTTGGTCGCAACTCGTTTTGACTAATAATTGCATGAATTTGTTGCAATCTACGGGAACCTGCACAGATTTTTTTGATTCGGCCGTGTGTTTCATAGGAAAATCAATTGTCTCACAATGACCTGATAAATGATTAAACTGATATTTGATACAAAAAGATGTTGATATTGATGACCCAACATCGCCCTCTCCCCCCTTGGAGTGAACTACGTGGTATTTGTTTTGTTTATCACACCCTGAAAATTCGCTTGCCCTTGCGAGTTCTGGCTAGACGGCCCAGGAACAGAGGTACCTGAAGCACGATTTGTTTGTTTCTGCTGTTGTGCAGAATTTCCGTTTGGTTGTTTCTTCTTATTGTACTGAGGACCCTTCTTTTTATTTGCACTAGCAAACTGGTTGCGTGTTTGTAGCGTTTGGCTGTTGATTCCTCGAGTAGCAACGGTTATATGAATGAGTTGAACTATTGTGTATTGAACAAAACGCGTCCGACAGTCTGAAATCATGTGACCTGGTCGTTTACAGTTATAACAAACCATCCCTGCAACTTGATTATTATTATGTACCACATTTACTTGTTGTGGCTTGTTCTCATTTTTTGCAAAAACTTGAATGAGCGAAGGATCTAGGGTCGGTACATTTAGACCATGGTGTTTTTTGATTTGTTTTATACACATCTAATTCCGTACTGTCGGGCTGCAATTTTTATCAAAACACCGTACTAACGCTTCAGGCAACATTACAGTGATAGACGTAAGGTAGATCAAACGGATAAAATCTTTCACTTTGATGTTAGCACCCGCAACCCACCCGGAGTTACATAAACTATCCTGATATTCATTTAGCCGGTCGGCAATTAGCGCCGCCCGCTCGACAACATTGAGCTGAGTCATGGAGGCTTGGTTAAGGATATTTCTCAATGCCAATACTACATCTAAAGCCTCTTCACCCCATACACGGCACGTAACCTATTTTTGAACTCGTCCCATGTAAGCGCTTCTTGGAAGAAACCCCCCTTAGATACGCACTTGCGTCGCCTTTAGCGAAGTCAACGAAGCTCTTGGCTTCCTGTAATTGTACTGCTGGGTCTGTGATGCTTTTTGCATTTAAATGAGCGTCTACAGATGAGATCCATGCCTCAACATTTTGAGGCAGGAACCCATTGACCCGACCTTGAAAAAGGACGATCGCTGACCTCGCGCTAACGAGAGTCACCACGTTGGGGTTGCCAGCCGGAGTGGTTGCCATTTCGGCTTTCACTTTTTTCTTATCACTTCTATTCCTTGCAATCCTATCAAAATATCTATAAGAGTACACTCGACCACTACGTAAACGCATAAGCAATGTACTGTATAAGTGTGTTATAATAATAGGAAAATCCCCCAAAAGATACTAAAATACAGATAATATGATAAAATATTATACGGAGAATTCCTGCAAGAAATGGTTAATGACAACTAGAAAAGAAAAAAAAAATTAATCTGCGGGCGAGAACCTCGTAGTTGAAGATAAGTTCTGTAATGAAGGAAGATTAATATGGCGAACAACTCACCCCCAGAATACTGGACGATCGACTCTTGATGAACAACACTTCACTGAGGAAAAGACCTGAATAGATAAAAATGGTACTTAGCTCCAGATTATATTGCGAAGGATTGTTGACATGGGATGACGTCACAGTTCCTGTCCACGTCTCGCGTCGGAAGTCGTGATGACGTCACGGCCTTCTCTCGGTGCACGATGCGCGGTAGAGTCCAAGATGGATGACGTCACAGCCTCCGTCCTTGCACTACTGCGTATAGCTGTCCACTCTGCGTCCTTGCTCGTGAACGGGTGATGTTCCCTGTGTTTGTTTTCTTCGGTTCCGTTGATGTTCGATGCCGCCCTCGGTCCGGTGTTAGATTCTCGAATTGATAAGTGATAACAGTTGCTCAACGTCAGTGTTAAATGCTTGTATTCCTCTCGATGAAGGACATAGTTGCGTCTTCATAAACTGTTGCGTTGATTGAAGATCCCGTTTCCTCTGTTTCGTTTGATGTTGAAGGTGGAAGTTAGTTCTTGTAGACCTTCGGTCGGCTGATATGGGTCTTGTTAATTATGTTCTTCGTTTGTTCCGCTTGCCACCATTTTCTAATGTCTTCGTTTTTCCGCTTGCCACCATTTTCTAATGTCTTATCGCTTGGCGATAGACTTTTTGTTTTTTCCTTACGGCTGTTGTCCGTAAGTAATGTTTGGTTCCTCATCATCTCCCGTGGATATCTTAGTAGAGAGGTTCTTTCTTGTCTAGAGGAGATGATTCAAACAGGCTAGTTGCACAAAGTAACAACTTTATTCTGTAACTCCATACTAGGAGATGCAGCTCGGTCGGACGACCGATATGTTTGAGATTTGGCTTCGAACTGCCATTCTAAAGCATCGCGTCGATAGCGGAACATTAGCTATCTCAGCAATGCATATACAAAAAAAACACATACGTAGTCGCCGGCTCGGAAGTTACAAGTTTCCGGCGTAGGTTAACAGGTCAACCTCTTCCCATGGAAGTTGTTGTGCAAAGTTATCATAACATAAAAATGTTGACAAAGCTTTGAGCTAGATCAGGCTACTGCAGACAACGCATAGCGTAATCTAAGGTCTGCTTTGGTCACGTAGAACCCTCCTAATGCCATGACCCCAGGTCACTGTTTATATATATAAGTAATTCTTACAAATCTACCCCCAAAGTGCCCTGATGCCAGATAATACCCAAAATCAACCAATGATAAACTGTCAAGTTCCTCTGTTGCTAATAAGGACAAACTCACATCCAACAAAGTCAAGTTTCTAAAAGTGTAAAACTGCACCTTAAAAGGGTTCAACATAATAATGAGCAAAATTCCTCTCCTGAGAAAAAGTTATTCTCATAGGCAGAAATTCAAGGGGGCTTTGAATTCTCCTTACCCAGCTGAATAGAGCCCGGGGAGATCGTGTGGACACAGGTGTCGTGGATTGTCAGCGTCTCAAGATTCGTGGCTGTGATCTTGAACGCAGCAGCTGCCAATGTGGACTGACACAGCTTGACCGACCTGTCAAATAAAAATGGTTATGTTTTCTTCTTATGGAAAACAGTTTAGCACAGGGTCAAGGAACACAGCAGTACAGAATAAACTATTTAAGAGAAATAATAACGAAAACCAAATGAGATCAAAGTTAAAATTGTATATATAATATATATATATATATATATATATATATATATCTATATATATATATTATTATGTATATATATATATATATATATAATTATAATATATAATATCTATATATATATATATATATATATATATATATATATATATATATAATTATATATATATATCTATATATTATATATATATATATATATATATATATAAGTATGTGTGTGTATGTATGTATACGCAGTGTGTGTTGAGAATACGAAACCAAAGGAACTGGCCAATAGATTACCTGAAGCAATGACATATGAACGCGATAAGATGCTAAAATTTCTCGAGACTAAAGTTTGGGACGGAAGAAGCAACGAACTTGCAAATGACAATAGACATACAATCTCCACAACATTTTTGTGTAATAAAACAAAACCAAAAATGGACAGATACATCACTTTAAAAAGTGATTCTTTTACAGTTAGCAGATTAGGATTATGCGGGCACGACCCGTCCATATATTCGAGTTTAGAGTCTAGCAACTCTAGTGTCACTGGACTCAGAAGTGGCACTGAAGATTTTGTTGAATGTCCCGACAACTAATGAAAAAACCTAAAGAAGCAAATATTGCTATGTTTTAGTAAAGAAACAAGACTACTATAGAAGATTCACATCACCGGTGCATCAGATGTCTATGCCAGTCCCTTACGGCACTCCTGATTGGCTGTTTATAAGCCAATCACAGGGCTGGAAACTCTCAGTCTCTCGAGAGAGAGTTCACACGGGCAGGGTGTATGTTCCACCTCTCCTGAGGGATACGTCTTTCAGAGAGAGACTGAGAGTTTCTAGCCCTGTCATTGGCTTATCAACAGCCAATCAGGAGCGTCGTAAGGGACTGGCCTAGACGTAAAATGCACGGCTGATGTGAATCTACTATAGCAGTAGAACTTGATTTAAGTGCAAAAGGTCTAAAGAGCTCCATTAAAATCCCCAAAATTCTATACTAAAGAGTGCCATTACAGACCTTTAAGAAATACATGACAGGTTTACTCACAGCGTCTGAAGAGCAGTCATATGCACGAAAGCATTGGCCTGAATTTCAATATCCTCTGAATCGATTGATATAAACTGCAGAGTGGTAAAGCCCAAGGTCCCAGCAGTAATTGTCAATATGGCCTATAGTAGATGGGGAACAAAAAAAATTGTCAATTAGTTCCTGACAGGATGTAACGTAGTTACAACTTGTTTTGTTATGTCTTAATCCTGAGGACAAAGGTTTGTTTGAAGACGATCATATAAATGTGACATTCTAACCAAAATGGATTGTAATCCTTATATTTAGAAGACTTTTTCGATACATCTAATTTTCAACCTAATTCAGACTGTAACTAAGAACCCCAAAATTTACTAATTCAGACAGTAACTAAGAACCGCAAAAGTTACTAATTCAGACAGTAACTAAGAACCCCAAACAATTACTACACGGAAAGGAAATAAAGCTACATAACCATTTTGATTTCATAACTTATAAAATATTGCAGGATTATGCAAAATAAATATAAAACTCTCTAGATGTTAAGACGTACATTGACACACACCCTCTCTCTCTCTCTCTCTCTCTCTCTCTCTCTCTCTGCACAGATGTGTGTGCTTTCTTACATCGTGCAGATAAAGGTTAACAATATTGGGAACGTCAGCAGCATCTGGCAACGTCACGGAATAAGTGGCCCTGGCACTTGGTCTAACGGAGGACTCAGGTCCTTCCCTAGTTAAGCTTCTTGACAGCGAGCAGATGTCGATGAGAGGACACTGCTGCAGTCCTGTTGATAAAGAAAAGTGAATTTAGATATTAAAGGACATTTGTAGCTTGAATTGATATATAAATGGATCACGGTTCGATGTGATAATTATTCATAACAAAAAGGCTACGTTCTGTCAAACGCTCGAATTGGCCAACATGGTAGACGGGGTTTCATATCGATTCTAATTACGAAAGCATCCAGATCGAGGGTGATTTGTAAGGTCAGAATCGATATGAACTTATAGCGTCTCTGTTGGCTGATTGGATAGCGTCACTGACTGTCCTGATTTCGTCCCCGTCCACCTGGACGGTGGTTCGATCCCATGGGGGGACGAAAATTGTTATCAACTTAAAAACATTCCCCTCGGTACATATATGAAAATATCATCATTTGGGAGGTAAAGTGAATTTAGATATTAAAGGACATTTGTAGCTTGAATTTGATATATATATATATATATATATATATAATATATATATATATATATAATATAATATATCTATATATATATAATTATATATATATATATATAATTATATATATATATATAAGATATAATATATATATATATAAGTATGTGTGTGTATGTATGTATACACAGTGTGTGTTGAGAATACGAAACCAAAGGAACTGGCCAATAGATTACCTGAAGCAATGACATATGAACGCGATAAGATGCTAAAATTTCTCGAGACTAAAATTTGGGACGGGAGAAGCAACGAACTTGCAAATGACAATAGACATGCAATCTCCACTACATTTTTGTGTAATAAGACAAAACCAAAAATGGACAGATAACATCACTTTAAAAAAGTGATTCTTTACAGTTAGCAGATTAGGATTATGCGGGCACGACCCGTCCATATATTCGAGTTTAGAGTTAGCAACCTCTAGTGTCATGGACTCAGAAGTGGCACTGAAGATTTTGTTGAATGTCCCGACAACTGATGAAAAAACCTAAAGAAGCAAATATTGCTATGTTTTGGTAAAGAAACAAGACTACTATAGAAGATTCACATCACCGGTGCATCAGATGTCTATGCCAGTCCCTTACGGCACTCCTGATTGGCTGTTTATAAGCCAATCACAGGGCTGGAAACTCTCAGTCTCTCTCTCTCTCTCTCGAGAGAGAGTTCACATAGGCAGGGTGTATGTTCCACCTCTCCTGAGGGATACGTCTTTCAGAGAGAGACTGAGAGTTTCTAGCCCTGTCATTGGCTTATCAACAGCCAATCAGGAGCGTCGTAAGGGACTGGCCATAGACGTAAAATGCACGGCTGAGGTGGAATCTTACTATAGCAGTAGAACTTGATTTAAGTGCAAAAGGTCTAAAGAGCCCCCATTAAAATCCCCAAAATTCTATACTAAAGAGTGCCATTACAGACCTTTAAGAAATACATGACAGGTTACTCACAGCGTCTGAAGAGC